>NC_134827.1:78045276-78284625 GCF_004210375.1 Tachypleus tridentatus | reverse complement strand
AATTTACAATATCGAGAAATTGAATGAACATGTTTATCCCTCAACAACACTCAAATGAATATTCTCTAACGAAAATTTACAATGACAACGGTTACCTACAACAACAACAACAAAAAAAAAAAAAAAAAAAAAACACTTGGGAAAGAGAAATGAGCCAGGTATTGTCGGAATGAAATGTGAGAAGCCGCTTAAAGTGGTAGGACGGACCATGTTACATTTTATAGGGGTGTAGAATATTCGTGTAATATCAGAATTGACTGCTAAGAAGAGAAGAAAATGAAATTGTTGAGTCTTAATAATAATAGAACGAATCATTGTAAGTAATTAAAGATCGTTCTTGATTTTATGTAATAGCTGCAGTATGATAAACAATATATTTTAAGATTCTCATGTAAGTAAGAAGTTATGTCATTGAAACATTGGAATTATAACATTAACCTAAGTAAAAATTGACGTGTAAAGAAGGTGATTGAGGTCGTTATTTCCAAAAGAGATGCATTTAAAGAGGTCATAGATATTACGCGAGACTCTGCTAATTCGTCCTGAATGTTCGTTTTGTCGTTGGCTTAAAATTTTTGACGGATTCTTCTTAATAAACGAGATGATTTTAAAATTTCACTTTGGTTGAGTAGTGCCGGTTTGTAAATTTGAAGGCTGCTTTGTTGAATTCGGAAAGTGCATAATGTATTTTCTGTACGTGTAGATGGCGTTGTGAGCAAATGGCAGTTAAATTTCTAGAGTGTGGCGATTTACATTTTGTGAGTTTTATAAGGAAGCATGTGTGAGTTCAGAAAACGAAATGGTCAAGCTATATATATATATATAAAATAAAGTTAAAAGGAAAGAAGAAACGTAAAAGGGAATTGAGTCCGACTATGTCGGATGGGCTACTCCATACTGCCTATTCACAGGCGCGATCCCACTACTGCACGACGCGGGAACTTTTGCCTGCTGCGTTTCCGCCCTGGGCCGGTTCGCTCCTCATTAATCAACCTGGTGATCCTCGGCTCCCCGAAGATCACCATATCGACGCCGAGCTTAGTGCGGACGCCCGATCAACATAGGTCAGTATACAGCAGAACTCCCAACCTCAAACCGTCCACCAACTCCGGCCTCCAAGTAGCTAGATTACAGGAGCACGCCACAACCCCCAGCCGAAAGTAACTTTTCATAAAGCGGTTTTTATACAAAGTCACTAGAGTGACCTACAATTCTCGATTACCTGTGTCACAAGTTAATCATCATACATGACGAAACAAACAACCACCAAGTAATATCATTTGTACGCCATGAAATAATGGCCTATTCATCATTCCAGACCCACGTACTTTCGATGTGTATTTGAGTTTGAGTTCAATTCAATCCAATGTCCGTTTTCGTCTATGAAGAGCAAAATGCTGTGTCTGAGAGACTATGAAAAGTAAATTGAAATGTGTGTTTACTTTTACGTGAATACGGATTGAAGGAGGTATATGAATAAGACGTCCCACTAGGTATTACAGCTGTTGAATAAAAACTCTTTATCGTCTGATTTAGGTTCTTTTATGGAAACAGGGAATCGTTACCGTAGCCCGTAAGACACCGCAAACTCACTTGTACGGAGAAATAGGGATCTAGCTTTAACACGTATGTTTCTTAATTTTTCCTTTACGTCATTGTCTCGTCGAAGAACATATCGTCTTTAAATATGAAAATGTAAGTTCTGCTTATTTGCAATAAATATAATTCTTTTCTGACATTTTCTTCCTAATTCTCGTTCGTCTTACTTTTCTTTACTTGCAGTCGCTTTTTGAAATAATCAAGAAAGAGGGTGTGTTTGTGTGTTTTCTTATAGCAAAGCCACATCGGGCTATCTGATCAGCCCACCGAGGGGAATCGAACCCCTGATTTTAGAGTTGTAAATCCGGAGACACACAGCTGTACTAGCGGGGGACTCAAGAAAGAACATCAGTTCCTTAAAGCCAGATCTCTGGACGTTAAGATGGCTGTTTCGTTCCGATTTCATTAGTGATTTCCAATTAGTCAAGAGTAAAATATTCGGAAAGACTGAGGAAAACGAGCCGCTCACAAGATGTCACAAAATACTTGTGAATCTCTTGTAATTTCACACACATACACGTGTTTGTATAATAAACGTCGCTTTTTCTTTGTTTCCTTTTGTGAATGTCTTAATGTCGAAAGGTAGTGTGGTTCCATAAGAAGATAACAGTATCCACGAAAGGACTTTTTTTTTTTTTTAGTCTGATATGTGACCTGAAGAAACAGTATCCTTCCAGTAACAACTAATTATCGTAATATTTTTTTTATAGACTGCATTGCAGTTACTGAATATACACGTTCGGAAAGTGGCGTTGGTTAATGTTTTGGAAGACTAGCTCAACGCGTTAACCTTTGGAAAGTCTTTGGTCACCAGGTTGACTAGTCCTAACGTGATACACGTTATGTACATATTCCTGCTTTGGGGACGTGTGGCATTTCGTACTATAAGAGTTAAGCAGAATCTATATATAATCTAAATCAGTCCGATGTAGTTATGTAATGTTATATTTAATGTACTATCTTTTCCATGTTGGTATTGTTGATTCTTCGTAATTTATCATTAGGAAATCTAATTTATTTTAAATGATAGAGAAATGTATTTTCTTCTTCTTTTAGCTTTAGAGACTTTAATACTTATGTTCACATTCAACAGAATTATGTTAATGAGGCGATTAACAGGGGCTGTTTCTTTACTTATTCACTAATTCTTTGGTTTTGAATTTCGCTCAAAGTTAGGCAGTGGAAGGCAGCTAGCTGGTCGTCACCACCCACCGCCAACTCTCGGGTTACTCTTTTGCTAACGGTGAGTGGAATTGATAGTCACATTATCACGCCCCCACGGCTGAAAGGGCGAACAAGTTTCGTGCAACGGAGATTCGAACCCGCAACCCTCAAATTAGGAGTAGAGCGCCTTGTTTACCTGGCCATGCTGGGTCTTTTTTTTTTTAAATATATTTTACACAGTTATCTATCAGAAAGTCTTTAGTTATCGGTTTTCACTTGTCTTTCTTGTTACTAATGATTTAATGCTTACTTTCTGAACTATGGTTGCCATGACTGTTAGAATATATTTCAAAAGTTACTGTAATATAAAGAATGGATGGATTTCAAGAATTCTGTAGTCATGCATAGCAAACAATAACTGACGTACCCCGTTTCTGTTAAGCAAGGAAATTAGATGCAGTATATGATACGGACTTTCGAAAACATTTACTCTTGCACTATATTGTTGTTGTTGTTTTCATTCTGTAAAATAATTCACATCTGACAGTAACTGCAGTTGTGTGTATCTTTAATAACATGCAATATAAGAAAACAGGACACATTAGTTTTGTTGTTTTTTGCAACTTTTATTCTCCCAACAAAAAAATAGAATAAGTTACAGGTATAAAAATAAAAACAAAAAATTAACTAATGAATGTTCATAATTTTGATTATTTGTCGAAAACAATTGCTTCGTACAACTAATTGTCTCTGGTACTGATATTATTTTCCAAGATTTTAACCTATTAAACTCGTGCCTTCTCCTTATTAAAATAATTTTGAAATGGGTTATTAACTTTATATTGACTAGTAATGTGGTAACACGGTAAATATATACCTAATATATTTTATGTGTATGCGCTAGTTATACGCTTCTTAGAAAATTGAAATGGTAGTCTTACTTTACATATTGAATTGTTAAGAGCATTTCAAATTTCTTATGCCAATAAAATATATAATTATTATTGATATATTTTAAAGTCTAATATAATACGAAATAAGTTACATTCTCGGAAGAAGAAAAACAAAAGGTACAAACATGAAAAGAACTGTTTGTGAACACAGTTAAAAGGAACTTAAATTTATAAAGATACTCCTGTATTGTTTCTTTTAATTCTCTTGCTTTGTGCAATCCTGAGGTCCTTGCACTTTTGGCTCATTTTCCTCCTAATTTGAGGTTCAGTGATAAATGAAAAGTGTGATTTCACTAAATCTAAAAAAAAAAAAAAAAACACACAATTTACAATATCGAGAAATTGAATGAACATGTTTATCCCTCAACAACACTCAAATGAATATTCTCTAACGAAAATTTACAATGACAACGGTTACCTACAACAACAACAACAAAAAAAAAAAAAAAACACTTGGGAAAGAGAAATGAGCCAGGTATTGTCGGAATGAAATGTGAGAAGCCGCTTAAAGTGGTAGGACGGACCATGTTACATTTTATAGGGTGTAGAATATTCGTGTAATATCAGAATTGACTGCTAAGAAGAGAAGAAAATGAAATTGTTGAGTCTTAATAATAATAGAACGAATCATTGTAAGTAATTAAAGATCGTTCTTGATTTTATGTAATAGCTGCAGTATGATAAACAATATATTTTAAGATTCTCATGTAAGTAAGAAGTTATGTCATTGAAACATTGGAATTATAACATTAACCTAAGTAAAAATTGACGTGTAAAGAAGGTGATTGAGGTCGTTATTTCCAAAAGAGATGCATTTAAAGAGGTCATAGATATTACGCGAGACTCTGCTAATTCGTCCTGAATGTTCGTTTTGTCGTTGGCTTAAAATTTTTGACGGATTCTTCTTAATAAACGAGATGATTTTAAAATTTCACTTTGGTTGAGTAGTGCCGGTTTGTAAATTTGAAGGCTGCTTTGTTGAATTCGGAAAGTGCATAATGTATTTTCTGTACGTGTAGATGGCGTTGTGAGCAAATGGCAGTTAAATTTCTAGAGTGTGGCGATTTACATTTTGTGAGTTTTATAAGGAAGCATGTGTGAGTTCAGAAAAACGAAATGGTCAAGCTATATATATATATATAAAAATAAAGTTAAAAGGAAAGAAGAAACGTAAAAGGGAATTGAGTCCGACTATGTCGGATGGGCTACTCCATACTGCCTATTCACAGGCGCGATCCCACTACTGCACGACGCGGGAACTTTTGCCTGCTGCGTTTCCGCCCTGGGCCGGTTCGCTCCTCATTAATCAACCTGGTGATCCTCGGCTCCCCGAAGATCACCATATCGACGCCGAGCTTAGTGCGGACGCCCGATCAACATAGGTCAGTATACAGCAGAACTCCCAACCTCAAACCGTCCACCAACTCCGGCCTCCAAGTAGCTAGATTACAGGAGCACGCCACAACCCCCAGCCGAAAGTAACTTTTCATAAAGCGGTTTTTATACAAAGTCACTAGAGTGACCTACAATTCTCGATTACCTGTGTCACAAGTTAATCATCATACATGACGAAACAAACAACCACCAAGTAATATCATTTGTACGCCATGAAATAATGGCCTATTCATCATTCCAGACCCACGTACTTTCGATGTGTATTTGAGTTTGAGTTCAATTCAATCCAATGTCCGTTTTCGTCTATGAAGAGCAAAATGCTGTGTCTGAGAGACTATGAAAAGTAAATTGAAATGTGTGTTTACTTTTACGTGAATACGGATTGAAGGAGGTATATGAATAAGACGTCCCACTAGGTATTACAGCTGTTGAATAAAAACTCTTTATCGTCTGATTTAGGTTCTTTTATGGAAACAGGGAATCGTTACCGTAGCCCGTAAGACACCGCAAACTCACTTGTACGGAGAAATAGGGATCTAGCTTTAACACGTATGTTTCTTAATTTTTCCTTTACGTCATTGTCTCGTCGAAGAACATATCGTCTTTAAATATGAAAATGTAAGTTCTGCTTATTTGCAATAAATATAATTCTTTTCTGACATTTTCTTCCTAATTCTCGTTCGTCTTACTTTTCTTTACTTGCAGTCGCTTTTTGAAATAATCAAGAAAGAGGGTGTGTTTGTGTGTTTTCTTATAGCAAAGCCACATCGGGCTATCTGATCAGCCCACCGAGGGGAATCGAACCCCTGATTTTAGAGTTGTAAATCCGGAGACACACAGCTGTACTAGCGGGGGACTCAAGAAAGAACATCAGTTCCTTAAAGCCAGATCTCTGGACGTTAAGATGGCTGTTTCGTTCCGATTTCATTAGTGATTTCCAATTAGTCAAGAGTAAAATATTCGGAAAGACTGAGGAAAACGAGCCGCTCACAAGATGTCACAAAATACTTGTGAATCTCTTGTAATTTCACACACATACACGTGTTTGTATAATAAACGTCGCTTTTCTTTGTTTCCTTTTGTGAATGTCTTAATGTCGAAAGGTAGTGTGGTTCCATAAGAAGATAACAGTATCCACGAAAGGACTTTTTTTTTTTTTTAGTCTGATATGTGACCTGAAGAAACAGTATCCTTCCAGTAACAACTAATTATCGTAATATTTTTTTTATAGACTGCATTGCAGTTACTGAATATACACGTTCGGAAAGTGGCGTTGGTTAATGTTTTGGAAGACTAGCTCAACGCGTTAACCTTTGGAAAGTCTTTGGTCACCAGGTTGACTAGTCCTAACGTGATACACGTTATGTACATATTCCTGCTTTGGGGACGTGTGGCATTTCGTACTATAAGAGTTAAGCAGAATCTATATATAATCTAAATCAGTCCGATGTAGTTATGTAATGTTATATATATAATGTACTATCTTTTCCATGTTGGTATTGTTGATTCTTCGTAATTTATCATTAGGAAATCTAATTTATTTTAAATGATAGAGAAATGTATTTTCTTCTTCTTTAGCTTTAGAGACTTTAATACTTATGTTCACATTCAACAGAATTATGTTAATGAGGCGATTAACAGGGGCTGTTTCTTTACTTATTCACTAATTCTTTGGTTTTGAATTTCGCTCAAAGTTAGGCAGTGGAAGGCAGCTAGCTGGTCGTCACCACCCACCGCCAACTCTCGGGTTACTCTTTTGCTAACGGTGAGTGGAATTGATAGTCACATTATCACGCCCCCACGGCTGAAAGGGCGAACAAGTTTCGTGCAACGGAGATTCGAACCCGCAACCCTCAAATTAGGAGTAGAGCGCCTTGTTTACCTGGCCATGCTGGGTCTTTTTTTTTTAAATATATTTTACACAGTTATCTATCAGAAAGTCTTTAGTTATCGGTTTTCACTTGTCTTTCTTGTTACTAATGATTTAATGCTTACTTTCTGAACTATGGTTGCCATGACTGTTAGAATATATTTCAAAAGTTACTGTAATATAAAGAATGGATGGATTTCAAGAATTCTGTAGTCCTGCATAGCAAACAATAACTCACGTACCCCGTTTCTGTTAAGCAAGGAAATTAGATGCAGTATATGATACGGACTTTCGAAAACATTTACTCTTGCACTATATTGTTGTTGTTGTTTTCATTCTGTAAAATAATTCACATCTGACAGTAACTGCAGTTGTGTGTATCTTTAATAACATGCAATATAAGAAAACAGGACACATTAGTTTTGTTGTTTTTTGCAACTTTTTATTCTCCCCAACAAAAAAATAGAATAAGTTACAGGTATAAAAATAAAACAAAAAATTAACTAATGAATGTTCATAATTTTGATTATTTGTCGAAAACAATTGCTTCGTACAACTAATTGTCTCTGGTACTGATATTATTTTCCAAGATTTTAACCTATTAAACTCGTGCCTTCTCCTTATTAAAAATAATTTTGAAATGGGTTATTAACTTTATATTGACTAGTAATGTGGTAACACGGTAAATATATACCTAATATATTTTATGTGTATGCGCTAGTTATACGCTTCTTAGAAAATTGAAATGGTAGTCTTACTTCACATATTGAATTGTTAAGAGCATTTCAAATTTCTTATGCCAATAAAATATATATTTATTATTGATATATTTTAAAGTCTAATATAATACGAAATAAGTTACATTCTCGGAAGAAGAAAACAAAAGGTACAAACATGAAAAGAACTGTTTGTGAACACAGTTAAAAGGAACTTAAATTTATAAAGATACTCCTGTATTGTTTCTTTTAATTCTCTTGCTTTGTGCAATCCTGAGGTCCTTGCACTTTTGGCTCATTTTCCTCCTAATTTGAGGTTCAGTGATAAATGAAAAGTGTGATTTCACTAAATCTAAAAACAAAAACAAAACACACAATTTACAATATCGAGAAATTGAATGAACATGTTTATCCCTCAACAACACTCAAATGAATATTCTCTAACGAAAATTTACAATGACAACGGTTACCTACAACAACAACAAAAAAAAAAAAAAAAAAAACACTTGGGAAAGAGAAATGAGCCAGGTATTGTCGGAATGAAATGTGAGAAGCCGCTTAAAGTGGTAGGACGGACCATGTTACATTTTATAGGGTGTAGAATATTCGTGTAATATCAGAATTGACTGCTAAGAAGAGAAGAAAATGAAATTGTTGAGTCTTAATAATAATAGAACGAATCATTGTAAGTAATTAAAGATCGTTCTTGATTTTATGTAATAGCTGCAGTATGATAAACAATATATTTTAAGATTCTCATGTAAGTAAGAAGTTATGTCATTGAAACATTGGAATTATAACATTAACCTAAGTAAAAATTGACGTGTAAAGAAGGTGATTGAGGTCGTTATTTCCAAAAGAGATGCATTTAAAGAGGTCATAGATATTACGCGAGACTCTGCTAATTCGTCCTGAATGTTCGTTTTGTCGTTGGCTTAAAATTTTTGACGGATTCTTCTTAATAAACGAGATGATTTTAAAATTTCACTTTGGTTGAGTAGTGCCGGTTTGTAAATTTGAAGGCTGCTTTGTTGAATTCGGAAAGTGCATAATGTATTTTCTGTACGTGTAGATGGCGTTGTGAGCAAATGGCAGTTAAATTTCTAGAGTGTGGCGATTTACATTTTGTGAGTTTTATAAGGAAGCATGTGTGAGTTCAGAAAAACGAAATGGTCAAGCTATATATATATATATATATATATATAATAAAAATAAAGTTAAAAGGAAAGAAGAAACGTAAAAGGGAATTGAGTCCGACTATGTCGGATGGGCTACTCCATACTGCCTATTCACAGGCGCGATCCCACTACTGCACGACGCGGGAACTTTTGCCTGCTGCGTTTCCGCCCTGGGCCGGTTCGCTCCTCATTAATCAACCTGGTGATCCTCGGCTCCCCGAAGATCACCATATCGACGCCGAGCTTAGTGCGGACGCCCGATCAACATAGGTCAGTATACAGCAGAACTCCCAACCTCAAACCGTCCACCAACTCCGGCCTCCAAGTAGCTAGATTACAGGAGCACGCCACAACCCCCAGCCGAAAGTAACTTTTCATAAAGCGGTTTTTTATACAAAGTCACTAGAGTGACCTACAATTCTCGATTACCTGTGTCACAAGTTAATCATCATACATGACGAAACAAACAACCACCAAGTAATATCATTTGTACGCCATGAAATAATGGCCTATTCATCATTCCAGACCCACGTACTTTCGATGTGTATTTGAGTTTGAGTTCAATTCAATCCAATGTCCGTTTTCGTCTATGAAGAGCAAAATGCTGTGTCTGAGAGACTATGAAAAGTAAATTGAAATGTGTGTTTACTTTTACGTGAATACGGATTGAAGGAGGTATATGAATAAGACGTCCCACTAGGTATTACAGCTGTTGAATAAAACTCTTTATCGTCTGATTTAGGTTCTTTTATGGAAACAGGGAATCGTTACCGTAGCCCGTAAGACACCGCAAACTCACTTGTACGGAGAAATAGGGATCTAGCTTTAACACGTATGTTTCTTAATTTTTCCTTTACGTCATTGTCTCGTCGAAGAACATATCGTCTTTAAATATGAAAATGTAAGTTCTGCTTATTTGCAATAAATATAATTCTTTTCTGACATTTTCTTCCTAATTCTCGTTCGTCTTACTTTTCTTTACTTGCAGTCGCTTTTTGAAATAATCAAGAAAGAGGGTGTGTTTGTGTGTTTTCTTATAGCAAAGCCACATCGGGCTATCTGATCAGCCCACCGAGGGGAATCGAACCCCTGATTTTAGAGTTGTAAATCCGGAGACACACAGCTGTACTAGCGGGGACTCAAGAAAGAACATCAGTTCCTTAAAGCCAGATCTCTGGACGTTAAGATGGCTGTTTCGTTCCGATTTCATTAGTGATTTCCAATTAGTCAAGAGTAAAATATTCGGAAAGACTGAGGAAAACGAGCCGCTCACAAGATGTCACAAAATACTTGTGAATCTCTTGTAATTTCACACACATACACGTGTTTGTATAATAAACGTCGCTTTTCTTTGTTTCCTTTTGTGAATGTCTTAATGTCGAAAGGTAGTGTGGTTCCATAAGAAGATAACAGTATCCACGAAAGGACTTTTTTTTTTTTTTAGTCTGATATGTGACCTGAAGAAACAGTATCCTTCCAGTAACAACTAATTATCGTAATATTTTTTTTATAGACTGCATTGCAGTTACTGAATATACACGTTCGGAAAGTGGCGTTGGTTAATGTTTTGGAAGACTAGCTCAACGCGTTAACCTTTGGAAAGTCTTTGGTCACCAGGTTGACTAGTCCTAACGTGATACACGTTATGTACATATTCCTGCTTTGGGGACGTGTGGCATTTCGTACTATAAGAGTTAAGCAGAATCTATATATAATCTAAATCAGTCCGATGTAGTTATGTAATGTTATATTTAATGTACTATCTTTTCCATGTTGGTATTGTTGATTCTTCGTAATTTATCATTAGGAAATCTAATTTATTTTAAATGATAGAGAAATGTATTTTCTTCTTCTTTTAGCTTTAGAGACTTTAATACTTATGTTCACATTCAACAGAATTATGTTAATGAGGCGATTAACAGGGGCTGTTTCTTTACTTATTCACTAATTCTTTGGTTTTGAATTTCGCTCAAAGTTAGGCAGTGGAAGGCAGCTAGCTGGTCGTCACCACCCACCGCCAACTCTCGGGTTACTCTTTTGCTAACGGTGAGTGGAATTGATAGTCACATTATCACGCCCCCACGGCTGAAAGGGCGAACAAGTTTCGTGCAACGGAGATTCGAACCCGCAACCCTCAAATTAGGAGTAGAGCGCCTTGTTTACCTGGCCATGCTGGGTCTTTTTTTTTTTAAATATATTTTACACAGTTATCTATCAGAAAGTCTTTAGTTATCGGTTTTCACTTGTCTTTCTTGTTACTAATGATTTAATGCTTACTTTCTGAACTATGGTTGCCATGACTGTTAGAATATATTTCAAAAGTTACTGTAATATAAAGAATGGATGGATTTCAAGAATTCTGTAGTCCTGCATAGCAAACAATAACTCACGTACCCCGTTTCTGTTAAGCAAGGAAATTAGATGCAGTATATGATACGGACTTTCGAAAACATTTACTCTTGCACTATATTGTTGTTGTTGTTTTCATTCTGTAAAATAATTCACATCTGACAGTAACTGCAGTTGTGTGTATCTTTAATAACATGCAATATAAGAAAACAGGACACATTAGTTTTGTTGTTTTTTGCAACTTTTATTCTCCCAACAAAAAAATAGAATAAGTTACAGGTATAAAAATAAAAACAAAAAATTAACTAATGAATGTTCATAATTTTGATTATTTGTCGAAAACAATTGCTTCGTACAACTAATTGTCTCTGGTACTGATATTATTTTCCAAGATTTTAACCTATTAAACTCGTGCCTTCTCCTTATTAAAAATAATTTTGAAATGGGTTATTAACTTTATATTGACTAGTAATGTGGTAACACGGTAAATATATACCTAATATATTTTATGTGTATGCGCTAGTTATACGCTTCTTAGAAAATTGAAATGGTAGTCTTACTTTACATATTGAATTGTTAAGAGCATTTCAAATTTCTTATGCCAATAAAATATATATTTATTATTGATATATTTTAAAGTCTAATATAATACGAAATAAGTTACATTCTCGGAAGAAGAAAACAAAAGGTACAAACATGAAAAGAACTGTTTGTGAACACAGTTAAAAGGAACTTAAATTTATAAAGATACTCCTGTATTGTTTCTTTTAATTCTCTTGCTTTGTGCAATCCTGAGGTCCTTGCACTTTTGGCTCATTTTCCTCCTAATTTGAGGTTCAGTGATAAATGAAAAGTGTGATTTCACTAAATCTAAAAAACAAAACAAAACACACAATTTACAATATCGAGAAATTGAATGAACATGTTTATCCCTCAACAACACTCAAATGAATATTCTCTAACGAAAATTTACAATGACAACGGTTACCTACAACAACAACAACAAAAAAAAAAAAAAAACACTTGGGAAAGAGAAATGAGCCAGGTATTGTCGGAATGAAATGTGAGAAGCCGCTTAAAGTGGTAGGACGGACCATGTTACATTTTATAGGGTGTAGAATATTCGTGTAACATCAGAATTGACTGCTAAGAAGAGAAGAAAATGAAATTGTTGAGTCTTAATAATAATAGAACGAATCATTGTAAGTAATTAAAGATCGTTCTTGATTTTATGTAATAGCTGCAGTATGATAAACAATATATTTTAAGATTCTCATGTAAGTAAGAAGTTATGTCATTGAAACATTGGAATTATAACATTAACCTAAGTAAAATTGACGTGTAAAGAAGGTGATTGAGGTCGTTATTTCCAAAAGAGATGCATTTAAAGAGGTCATAGATATTACGCGAGACTCTGCTAATTCGTCCTGAATGTTCGTTTTGTCGTTGGCTTAAAATTTTGACGGATTCTTCTTAATAAACGAGATGATTTTAAAATTTCACTTTGGTTGAGTAGTGCCGGTTTGTAAATTTGAAGGCTGCTTTGTTGAATTCGGAAAGTGCATAATGTATTTTCTGTACGTGTAGATGGCGTTGTGAGCAAATGGCAGTTAAATTTCTAGAGTGTGGCGATTTACATTTTGTGAGTTTTATAAGGAAGCATGTGTGAGTTCAGAAAACGAAATGGTCAAGCTATATATATATATATAAAAATAAAGTTAAAAGGAAAGAAGAAACGTAAAGGGAATTGAGTCCGACTATGTCGGATGGGCTACTCCATACTGCCTATTCACAGGCGCGATCCCACTACTGCACGACGCGGGAACTTTTGCCTGCTGCGTTTCCGCCCTGGGCCGGTTCGCTCCTCATTAATCAACCTGGTGATCCTCGGCTCCCCGAAGATCACCATATCGACGCCGAGCTTAGTGCGGACGCCCGATCAACATAGGTCAGTATACAGCAGAACTCCCAACCTCAAACCGTCCACCAACTCCGGCCTCCAAGTAGCTAGATTACAGGAGCACGCCACAACCCCCAGCCGAAAGTAACTTTTCATAAAGCGGTTTTTATACAAAGTCACTAGAGTGACCTACAATTCTCGATTACCTGTGTCACAAGTTAATCATCATACATGACGAAACAAACAACCACCAAGTAATATCATTTGTACGCCATGAAATAATGGCCTATTCATCATTCCAGACCCACGTACTTTCGATGTGTATTTGAGTTTGAGTTCAATTCAATCCAATGTCCGTTTTCGTCTATGAAGAGCAAAATGCTGTGTCTGAGAGACTATGAAAAGTAAATTGAAATGTGTGTTTACTTTTACGTGAATACGGATTGAAGGAGGTATATGAATAAGACGTCCCACTAGGTATTACAGCTGTTGAATAAAAACTCTTTATCGTCTGATTTAGGTTCTTTTATGGAAACAGGGAATCGTTACCGTAGCCCGTAAGACACCGCAAACTCACTTGTACGGAGAAATAGGGATCTAGCTTTAACACGTATGTTTCTTAATTTTTCCTTTACGTCATTGTCTCGTCGAAGAACATATCGTCTTTAAATATGAAAATGTAAGTTCTGCTTATTTGCAATAAATATAATTCTTTTCTGACATTTTCTTCCTAATTCTCGTTCGTCTTACTTTTCTTTACTTGCAGTCGCTTTTTGAAATAATCAAGAAAGAGGGTGTGTTTGTGTGTTTTCTTATAGCAAAGCCACATCGGGCTATCTGATCAGCCCACCGAGGGGAATCGAACCCCTGATTTTAGAGTTGTAAATCCGGAGACACACAGCTGTACTAGCGGGGGACTCAAGAAAGAACATCAGTTCCTTAAAGCCAGATCTCTGGACGTTAAGATGGCTGTTTCGTTCCGATTTCATTAGTGATTTCCAATTAGTCAAGAGTAAAATATTCGGAAAGACTGAGGAAAACGAGCCGCTCACAAGATGTCACAAAATACTTGTGAATCTCTTGTAATTTCACACACATACACGTGTTTGTATAATAAACGTCGCTTTTTCTTTGTTTCCTTTTGTGAATGTCTTAATGTCGAAAGGTAGTGTGGTTCCATAAGAAGATAACAGTATCCACGAAAGGACTTTTTTTTTTTTTTTAGTCTGATATGTGACCTGAAGAAACAGTATCCTTCCAGTAACAACTAATTATCGTAATATTTTTTTATAGACTGCATTGCAGTTACTGAATATACACGTTCGGAAAGTGGCGTTGGTTAATGTTTTGGAAGACTAGCTCAACGCGTTAACCTTTGGAAAGTCTTTGGTCACCAGGTTGACTAGTCCTAACGTGATACACGTTATGTACATATTCCTGCTTTGGGGACGTGTGGCATTTCGTACTATAAGAGTTAAGCAGAATCTATATATAATCTAAATCAGTCCGATGTAGTTATGTAATGTTATATTTAATGTACTATCTTTTCCATGTTGGTATTGTTGATTCTTCGTAATTTATCATTAGGAAATCTAATTTATTTTAAATGATAGAGAAATGTATTTTCTTCTTCTTTTAGCTTTAGAGACTTTAATACTTATGTTCACATTCAACAGAATTATGTTAATGAGGCGATTAACAGGGGCTGTTTCTTTACTTATTCACTAATTCTTTGGTTTTGAATTTCGCTCAAAGTTAGGCAGTGGAAGGCAGCTAGCTGGTCGTCACCACCCACCGCCAACTCTCGGGTTACTCTTTTGCTAACGGTGAGTGGAATTGATAGTCACATTATCACGCCCCCACGGCTGAAAGGGCGAACAAGTTTCGT
This sequence comes from Tachypleus tridentatus, assembly GCF_004210375.1. Lineage (NCBI taxonomy): Eukaryota > Metazoa > Arthropoda > Merostomata > Xiphosura > Limulidae > Tachypleus > Tachypleus tridentatus. Next base: position 78,269,613 of record NC_134827.1, on the reverse strand, counting down.
GCAACGGAGATTCGAACCCGCAACCCTCAAATTAGGAGTAGAGCGCCTTGTTTACCTGGCCATGCTGGGTCTTTTTTTTTTTAAATATATTTTACACAGTTATCTATCAGAAAGTCTTTAGTTATCGGTTTTCACTTGTCTTTCTTGTTACTAATGATTTAATGCTTACTTTCTGAACTATGGTTGCCATGACTGTTAGAATATATTTCAAAAGTTACTGTAATATAAAGAATGGATGGATTTCAAGAATTCTGTAGTCCTGCATAGCAAACAATAACTCACGTACCCCGTTTCTGTTAAGCAAGGAAATTAGATGCAGTATATGATACGGACTTTCGAAAACATTTACTCTTGCACTATATTGTTGTTGTTGTTTTCATTCTGTAAAATAATTCACATCTGACAGTAACTGCAGTTGTGTGTATCTTTAATAACATGCAATATAAGAAAACAGGACACATTAGTTTTGTTGTTTTTTGCAACTTTTATTCTCCCAACAAAAAAATAGAATAAGTTACAGGTATAAAAATAAAACAAAAAATTAACTAATGAATGTTCATAATTTTGATTATTTGTCGAAAACAATTGCTTCGTACAACTAATTGTCTCTGGTACTGATATTATTTTCCAAGATTTTAACCTATTAAACTCGTGCCTTCTCCTTATTAAAAATAATTTTGAAATGGGTTATTAACTTTATATTGACTAGTAATGTGGTAACACGGTAAATATATACCTAATATATTTTTTATGTGTATGCGCTAGTTATACGCTTCTTAGAAAATTGAAATGGTAGTCTTACTTTACATATTGAATTGTTAAGAGCATTTCAAATTTCTTATGCCAATAAAATATATATTTATTATTGATATATTTTAAAGTCTAATATAATACGAAATAAGTTACATTCTCGGAAGAAGAAAACAAAAGGTACAAACATGAAAAGAACTGTTTGTGAACACAGTTAAAAGGAACTTAAATTTATAAAGATACTCCTGTATTGTTTCTTTTAATTCTCTTGCTTTGTGCAATCCTGAGGTCCTTGCACTTTTGGCTCATTTTCCTCCTAATTTGAGGTTCAGTGATAAATGAAAAGTGTGATTTCACTAAATCTAAAAAAAAAACAAAACACACAATTTACAATATCGAGAAATTGAATGAACATGTTTATCCCTCAACAACACTCAAATGAATATTCTCTAACGAAAATTTACAATGACAACGGTTACCTACAACAACAACAAAAAAAAAAAAAAAAAACACTTGGGAAAGAGAAATGAGCCAGGTATTGTCGGAATGAAATGTGAGAAGCCGCTTAAAGTGGTAGGACGGACCATGTTACATTTTATAGGGGTGTAGAATATTCGTGTAATATCAGAATTGACTGCTAAGAAGAGAAGAAAATGAAATTGTTGAGTCTTAATAATAATAGAACGAATCATTGTAAGTAATTAAAGATCGTTCTTGATTTTATGTAATAGCTGCAGTATGATAAACAATATATTTTAAGATTCTCATGTAAGTAAGAAGTTATGTCATTGAAACATTGGAATTATAACATTAACCTAAGTAAAAATTGACGTGTAAAGAAGGTGATTGAGGTCGTTATTTCCAAAAGAGATGCATTTAAAGAGGTCATAGATATTACGCGAGACTCTGCTAATTCGTCCTGAATGTTCGTTTTGTCGTTGGCTTAAAATTTTTGACGGATTCTTCTTAATAAACGAGATGATTTTAAAATTTCACTTTGGTTGAGTAGTGCCGGTTTGTAAATTTGAAGGCTGCTTTGTTGAATTCGGAAAGTGCATAATGTATTTTCTGTACGTGTAGATGGCGTTGTGAGCAAATGGCAGTTAAATTTCTAGAGTGTGGCGATTTACATTTTGTGAGTTTTATAAGGAAGCATGTGTGAGAGTAGAAAAAACGAAATGGTCAAGCTATATATATATATATAATAAAAAAAAATAAAGTTAAAAGGAAAGAAGAAACGTAAAGGGAATTGAGTCCGACTATGTCGGATGGGCTACTCCATACTGCCTATTCACAGGCGCGATCCCACTACTGCACGACGCGGGAACTTTTGCCTGCTGCGTTTCCGCCCTGGGCCGGTTCGCTCCTCATTAATCAACCTGGTGATCCTCGGCTCCCCGAAGATCACCATATCGACGCCGAGCTTAGTGCGGACGCCCGATCAACATAGGTCAGTATACAGCAGAACTCCCAACCTCAAACCGTCCACCAACTCCGGCCTCCAAGTAGCTAGATTACAGGAGCACGCCACAACCCCCCAGCCGAAAGTAACTTTTCATAAAGCGGTTTTTTATACAAAGTCACTAGAGTGACCTACAATTCTCGATTACCTGTGTCACAAGTTAATCATCATACATGACGAAACAAACAACCACCAAGTAATATCATTTGTACGCCATGAAATAATGGCCTATTCATCATTCCAGACCCACGTACTTTCGATGTGTATTTGAGTTTGAGTTCAATTCAATCCAATGTCCGTTTTCGTCTATGAAGAGCAAAATGCTGTGTCTGAGAGACTATGAAAAGTAAATTGAAATGTGTGTTTACTTTTACGTGAATACGGATTGAAGGAGGTATATGAATAAGACGTCCCACTAGGTATTACAGCTGTTGAATAAAACTCTTTATCGTCTGATTTAGGTTCTTTTATGGAAACAGGGAATCGTTACCGTAGCCCGTAAGACACCGCAAACTCACTTGTACGGAGAAATAGGGATCTAGCTTTAACACGTATGTTTCTTAATTTTTCCTTTACGTCATTGTCTCGTCGAAGAACATATCGTCTTTAAATATGAAAATGTAAGTTCTGCTTATTTGCAATAAATATAATTCTTTTCTGACATTTTCTTCCTAATTCTCGTTCGTCTTACTTTTCTTTACTTGCAGTCGCTTTTTGAAATAATCAAGAAAGAGGGTGTGTTTGTGTGTTTTCTTATAGCAAAGCCACATCGGGCTATCTGATCAGCCCACCGAGGGGAATCGAACCCCTGATTTTAGAGTTGTAAATCCGGAGACACACAGCTGTACTAGCGGGGACTCAAGAAAGAACATCAGTTCCTTAAAGCCAGATCTCTGGACGTTAAGATGGCTGTTTCGTTCCGATTTCATTAGTGATTTCCAATTAGTCAAGAGTAAAATATTCGGAAAGACTGAGGAAAACGAGCCGCTCACAAGATGTCACAAAATACTTGTGAATCTCTTGTAATTTCACACACATACACGTGTTTGTATAATAAACGTCGCTTTTCTTTGTTTCCTTTTGTGAATGTCTTAATGTCGAAAGGTAGTGTGGTTCCATAAGAAGATAACAGTATCCACGAAAGGACTTTTTTTTTTTTTTAGTCTGATATGTGACCTGAAGAAACAGTATCCTTCCAGTAACAACTAATTATCGTAATATTTTTTTATAGACTGCATTGCAGTTACTGAATATACACGTTCGGAAAGTGGCGTTGGTTAATGTTTTGGAAGACTAGCTCAACGCGTTAACCTTTGGAAAGTCTTTGGTCACCAGGTTGACTAGTCCTAACGTGATACACGTTATGTACATATTCCTGCTTTGGGGACGTGTGGCATTTCGTACTATAAGAGTTAAGCAGAATCTATATATAATCTAAATCAGTCCGATGTAGTTATGTAATGTTATATTTAATGTACTATCTTTTCCATGTTGGTATTGTTGATTCTTCGTAATTTATCATTAGGAAATCTAATTTATTTTAAATGATAGAGAAATGTATTTTCTTCTTCTTTTAGCTTTAGAGACTTTAATACTTATGTTCACATTCAACAGAATTATGTTAATGAGGCGATTAACAGGGGCTGTTTCTTTACTTATTCACTAATTCTTTGGTTTTGAATTTCGCTCAAAGTTAGGCAGTGGAAGGCAGCTAGCTGGTCGTCACCACCCACCGCCAACTCTCGGGTTACTCTTTTGCTAACGGTGAGTGGAATTGATAGTCACATTATCACGCCCCCACGGCTGAAAGGGCGAACAAGTTTCGTGCAACGGAGATTCGAACCCGCAACCCTCAAATTAGAGTAGAGCGCCTTGTTTACCTGGCCATGCTGGGTCTTTTTTTTTTAAATATATTTTACACAGTTATCTATCAGAAAGTCTTTAGTTATCGGTTTTCACTTGTCTTTCTTGTTACTAATGATTTAATGCTTACTTTCTGAACTATGGTTGCCATGACTGTTAGAATATATTTCAAAAGTTACTGTAATATAAAGAATGGATGGATTTCAAGAATTCTGTAGTCATGCATAGCAAACAATAACTGACGTACCCCGTTTCTGTTAAGCAAGGAAATTAGATGCAGTATATGATACGGACTTTCGAAAACATTTACTCTTGCACTATATTGTTGTTGTTGTTTTCATTCTGTAAAATAATTCACATCTGACAGTAACTGCAGTTGTGTGTATCTTTAATAACATGCAATATAAGAAAACAGGACACATTAGTTTTGTTGTTTTTTGCAACTTTTATTCTCCCCAACAAAAAATAGAATAAGTTACAGGTATAAAAATAAAAACAAAAAATTAACTAATGAATGTTCATAATTTTGATTATTTGTCGAAAACAATTGCTTCGTACAACTAATTGTCTCTGGTACTGATATTATTTTCCAAGATTTTAACCTATTAAACTCGTGCCTTCTCCTTATTAAAAATAATTTTGAAATGGGTTATTAACTTTATATTGACTAGTAATGTGGTAACACGGTAAATATATACCTAATATATTTTATGTGTATGCGCTAGTTATACGCTTCTTAGAAAATTGAAATGGTAGTCTTACTTTACATATTGAATTGTTAAGAGCATTTCAAATTTCTTATGCCAATAAAATATATATTTATTATTGATATATTTTAAAGTCTAATATAATACGAAATAAGTTACATTCTCGGAAGAAGAAAAACAAAAGGTACAAACATGAAAAGAACTGTTTGTGAACACAGTTAAAAGGAACTTAAATTTATAAAGATACTCCTGTATTGTTTCTTTTAATTCTCTTGCTTTGTGCAATCCTGAGGTCCTTGCACTTTTGGCTCATTTTCCTCCTAATTTGAGGTTCAGTGATAAATGAAAAGTGTGATTTCACTAAATCTAAAAACAAAAAAAAAAAACACAATTTACAATATCGAGAAATTGAATGAACATGTTTATCCCTCAACAACACTCAAATGAATATTCTCTAACGAAAATTTACAATGACAACGGTTACCTACAACAACAACAACAAAAAAAAAAAAAAAAACACTTGGGAAAGAGAAATGAGCCAGGTATTGTCGGAATGAAATGTGAGAAGCCGCTTAAAGTGGTAGGACGGACCATGTTACATTTTATAGGGGTGTAGAATATTCGTGTAATATCAGAATTGACTGCTAAGAAGAGAAGAAAATGAAATTGTTGAGTCTTAATAATAATAGAACGAATCATTGTAAGTAATTAAAGATCGTTCTTGATTTTATGTAATAGCTGCAGTATGATAAACAATATATTTTAAGATTCTCATGTAAGTAAGAAGTTATGTCATTGAAACATTGGAATTATAACATTAACCTAAGTAAAAATTGACGTGTAAAGAAGGTGATTGAGGTCGTTATTTCCAAAAGAGATGCATTTAAAGAGGTCATAGATATTACGCGAGACTCTGCTAATTCGTCCTGAATGTTCGTTTTGTCGTTGGCTTAAAATTTTGACGGATTCTTCTTAATAAACGAGATGATTTTAAAATTTCACTTTGGTTGAGTAGTGCCGGTTTGTAAATTTGAAGGCTGCTTTGTTGAATTCGGAAAGTGCATAATGTATTTTCTGTACGTGTAGATGGCGTTGTGAGCAAATGGCAGTTAAATTTCTAGAGTGTGGCGATTTACATTTTGTGAGTTTTATAAGGAAGCATGTGTGAGTTCAGAAAAACGAAATGGTCAAGCTATATATATATATATATATATATATAATAAAAATAAAGTTAAAAGGAAAGAAGAAACGTAAAAGGGAATTGAGTCCGACTATGTCGGATGGGCTACTCCATACTGCCTATTCACAGGCGCGATCCCACTACTGCACGACGCGGGAACTTTTGCCTGCTGCGTTTCCGCCCTGGGCCGGTTCGCTCCTCATTAATCAACCTGGTGATCCTCGGCTCCCCGAAGATCACCATATCGACGCCGAGCTTAGTGCGGACGCCCGATCAACATAGGTCAGTATACAGCAGAACTCCCAACCTCAAACCGTCCACCAACTCCGGCCTCCAAGTAGCTAGATTACAGGAGCACGCCACAACCCCCAGCCGAAAGTAACTTTTCATAAAGCGGTTTTTATACAAAGTCACTAGAGTGACCTACAATTCTCGATTACCTGTGTCACAAGTTAATCATCATACATGACGAAACAAACAACCACCAAGTAATATCATTTGTACGCCATGAAATAATGGCCTATTCATCATTCCAGACCCACGTACTTTCGATGTGTATTTGAGTTTGAGTTCAATTCAATCCAATGTCCGTTTTCGTCTATGAAGAGCAAAATGCTGTGTCTGAGAGACTATGAAAAGTAAATTGAAATGTGTGTTTACTTTTACGTGAATACGGATTGAAGGAGGTATATGAATAAGACGTCCCACTAGGTATTACAGCTGTTGAATAAAAACTCTTTATCGTCTGATTTAGGTTCTTTTATGGAAACAGGGAATCGTTACCGTAGCCCGTAAGACACCGCAAACTCACTTGTACGGAGAAATAGGGATCTAGCTTTAACACGTATGTTTCTTAATTTTTCCTTTACGTCATTGTCTCGTCGAAGAACATATCGTCTTTAAATATGAAAATGTAAGTTCTGCTTATTTGCAATAAATATAATTCTTTTCTGACATTTTCTTCCTAATTCTCGTTCGTCTTACTTTTCTTTACTTGCAGTCGCTTTTTGAAATAATCAAGAAAGAGGGTGTGTTTGTGTGTTTTTCTTATAGCAAAGCCACATCGGGCTATCTGATCAGCCCACCGAGGGGAATCGAACCCCTGATTTTAGAGTTGTAAATCCGGAGACACACAGCTGTACTAGCGGGGGACTCAAGAAAGAACATCAGTTCCTTAAAGCCAGATCTCTGGACGTTAAGATGGCTGTTTCGTTCCGATTTCATTAGTGATTTCCAATTAGTCAAGAGTAAAATATTCGGAAAGACTGAGGAAAACGAGCCGCTCACAAGATGTCACAAAATACTTGTGAATCTCTTGTAATTTCACACACATACACGTGTTTGTATAATAAACGTCGCTTTTTCTTTGTTTCCTTTTGTGAATGTCTTAATGTCGAAAGGTAGTGTGGTTCCATAAGAAGATAACAGTATCCACGAAAGGACTTTTTTTTTTTTTTTTAGTCTGATATGTGACCTGAAGAAACAGTATCCTTCCAGTAACAACTAATTATCGTAATATTTTTTTTATAGACTGCATTGCAGTTACTGAATATACACGTTCGGAAAGTGGCGTTGGTTAATGTTTTGGAAGACTAGCTCAACGCGTTAACCTTTGGAAAGTCTTTGGTCACCAGGTTGACTAGTCCTAACGTGATACACGTTATGTACATATTCCTGCTTTGGGGACGTGTGGCATTTCGTACTATAAGAGTTAAGCAGAATCTATATATAATCTAAATCAGTCCGATGTAGTTATGTAATGTTATATATATATTTAATGTACTATCTTTTCCATGTTGGTATTGTTGATTCTTCGTAATTTATCATTAGGAAATCTAATTTATTTTAAATGATAGAGAAATGTATTTTCTTCTTCTTTTAGCTTTAGAGACTTTAATACTTATGTTCACATTCAACAGAATTATGTTAATGAGGCGATTAACAGGGGCTGTTTCTTTACTTATTCACTAATTCTTTGGTTTTGAATTTCGCTCAAAGTTAGGCAGTGGAAGGCAGCTAGCTGGTCGTCACCACCCACCGCCAACTCTCGGGTTACTCTTTTGCTAACGGTGAGTGGAATTGATAGTCACATTATCACGCCCCCACGGCTGAAAGGGCGAACAAGTTTCGTGCAACGGAGATTCGAACCCGCAACCCTCAAATTAGGAGTAGAGCGCCTTGTTTACCTGGCCATGCTGGGTCTTTTTTTTTTAAATATATTTTACACAGTTATCTATCAGAAAGTCTTTCGTTATCGGTTTTCACTTGTCTTTCTTGTTACTAATGATTTAATGCTTACTTTCTGAACTATGGTTGCCATGACTGTTAGAATATATTTCAAAAAGTTACTGTAATATAAAGAATGGATAAAGAATTCTGTAGTCATGCATAGCAAACAATAACTGACGTACCCCGTTTCTGTTAAGCAAGGAAATTAGATGCAGTATGTGATACGGACTTTCGAAAACATTTACTCTTGCACTATATTGTTGTTGTTGTTTTCATTCTGTAAAATAATTCACATCTGACAGTAACTGCAGTTGTGTGTATCTTTAATAACATGCAATATAAGAAAACAGGACACATTAGTTTTGTTGTTTTTTGCAACTTTTTATTCTCCCCAACAAAAAAATAGAATAAGTTACAGGTATAAAAATAAAACAAAAAATTAACTAATGAATGTTCATAATTTTGATTATTTGTCGAAAACAATTGCTTCGTACAACTAATTGTCTCTGGTACTGATATTATTTTCCAAGATTTTAACCTATTAAACTCGTGCCTTCTCCTTATTAAAAATAATTTTGAAATGGGTTATTAACTTTATATTGACTAGTAATGTGGTAACACGGTAAATATATACCTAATATATTTTTATGTGTATGCGCTAGTTATACGCTTCTTAGAAAATTGAAATGGTAGTCTTACTTTACATATTGAATTGTTAAGAGCATTTCAAATTTCTTATGCCAATAAAATATATATTTATTATTGATATATTTTAAAGTCTAATATAATACGAAATAAGTTACATTCTCGGAAGAAGAAAACAAAAGGTACAAACATGAAAAGAACTGTTTGTGAACACAGTTAAAAGGAACTTAAATTTATAAAGATACTCCTGTATTGTTTCTTTTAATTCTCTTGCTTTGTGCAATCCTGAGGTCCTTGCACTTTTGGCTCATTTTCCTCCTAATTTGAGGTTCAGTGATAAATGAAAAGTGTGATTTCACTAAATCTAAAAAAAAAAAAAAAAAACACAATTTACAATATCGAGAAATTGAATGAACATGTTTATCCCTCAACAACACTCAAATGAATATTCTCTAACGAAAATTTACAATGACAACGGTTACCTACAACAACAACAACAAAAAAAAAAAAAAAAAACACTTGGGAAAGAGAAATGAGCCAGGTATTGTCGGAATGAAATGTGAGAAGCCGCTTAAAGTGGTAGGACGGACCATGTTACATTTTATAGGGGTGTAGAATATTCGTGTAATATCAGAATTGACTGCTAAGAAGAGAAGAAAATGAAATTGTTGAGTCTTAATAATAATAGAACGAATCATTGTAAGTAATTAAAGATCGTTCTTGATTTTATGTAATAGCTGCAGTATGATAAACAATATATTTTAAGATTACATACATGAGAACTTAAGTTAATGTTGCAATTGATGTGTAAAGAAAGTCTGTATCAAGCATGAGAAAATTGAAGTTTGAGAACCAATACGAGTGTTGACGTATCCTCCAATGTACATGTTTTGACAGAAATTTTGAAGGAAGCATAACTTTATTAGAAAAAAAAGACATTGTGCATTTAGTATTACTCAGAATATAGTAAAGATACAAACACACGGAAAGTTTTTAAGTATCTGAATACGACACATCAGTTGTGTAACCCCACATAATAAAAAAATGATCTTATACAATGGGTAACATAAAACTGTTGTGCATTTTTGAAAATTTTTTATTAGTCCTATTACAATTTTTTTTACTTTGTACTAAGTAAGAGGTCATATTTGATTTCTTACATCTTAATTTTTATTTAGATATTTAAGAAACAACAGCAACACATATCTCGGAGCATACTTTTACAGATACATTACTGTAAAACTCACCGACAATAAGGCTAACTTTGTCCTGGTTTAAAACAGTTCTTGTTTCTCCACTTTTTAACCCAAGTCTTTTACCTGTCACATGACTGTTGACCATTTCTTGTTCAGTGAACAAAGCTGTCATAAGTTTGCAGGTCATCTTTTTGTAATCTTTACATAAGCCTATTGGATAAACCATGTTGCCTATGAGTAGATCTGCCATCAACTGAAGTTAAAAAAATGAAAGAATGTTTAGTAAGACCGGTGCTCACTATGCCTTTTACTGCTGCTATACACATATATCGCTGTAGTTTTAAAATAAGTGTTCCAATGTCCTTTGAGTAAGTTTTGTGCCATTTCATAAATATCTATGGGATGTAGAGAGCTGTTTCTACTTTTAACAATTATTGTATTTATATTTATACTGAATTGTGATATACCTATATATATACACACACACACACACATACATACACACACACACACACACATTCATATATATTACAACCATATGATATTCAAGCCATGAACCAAAACACATTAACATATTTTTTTAATTTCTAAAATAAGCTGCACTTTTAAAAAAAAACGCAATCCTAGAGGGCAAGCTACAACGTGGGATTATAAAATGTACGAGGTCTGTTCAAAATACGCGGACTGACGTCATAAAACAAAATGTACTTTATTTAGAAGTTACAGGTCTGGGACCCCTTCAAAGTACTCTCCTCCCCAACGCACACACTTATCCCAACGGTGTTTCCACTTGTTGAAACAGTCCTGGTACGCTTCTTTTGTAATGTCCTCCAGCTCCTTCGTCGCATTTGCCTTAATCTCGAATCGCCTCAAATCTTCTTCCTTTCAAGGGTCTTTGAGTTTGGGGAACAAGAAAAAATCACAAGAAGCAATGTCAGGTGAGTAGGGGTGGGGAAGAACAGTGATCGAGTGTTTGGCCAAAAAACTCACGAGTTCTAAGGGCTGAATGGGCTAGAGAGTTGTCGTGATGGAAAACCAGTCGCCACTCCTACACATTTCTGGCCTTTTGCGACAGATGGCGTCCCTCAGACGTTTCAGAAATTCAATGTAGTAAGTCTGGTTCACTGTGGAGCCTTTGAGGAGGTACTCGTGGTGAACAACACCTTTAGCATCGAAGAAAACTGTCAGCATCACCTTGACCTTGGATCGAACTTGGCAAGCTTTTTTTGGATCTGGGGATGTTTCACCCATCCACTGGGACGATTGGACCTTCGCTTCAATGTCATAACCATAAACCCATGATTTATCACCTGTTATGATCCTTGACAAGAAGTTTTCATCTTCTTCTGAACAATCAAACGGTTCCTGACAAACCTGGACGCAATGGGCTTTTTGTTCGTCTGTCATCCGGCGTGGCACAAATTTCGCAGCAACGTGGTGCATCTTCAATTTTTCGGTCAAAATCTCGTAACAAGATCCAACTGATATCCCACACTCTTCAGCAAGCTCCCTGACAGTCAGACGCCGATTTGCCCGCACCAGGGTGTTGATTTTGTCGACGCGTGGGTCGTCAGTTGACGTGGAAGGACGTCCAGGACGCCATCATCTTCAATGGACTTTCACCATCCTTAAAACGTTCATGCAACTTGAAACATGCCGCACGCTTCATAGCAACATCACCGTAAGCCGTGTTAAGCATAGCAAAAGTTTCAGTCGCAGATTTTCCAAGTGTAACACAAAATTTCACAGCAAGTCGTTGCTCTTCAGGTCATTCATTCTGAAATCCGCCAAACGAAAAAATCACACTTCACTTAAAAACGATAGCTAATACACAAATGAAGATATCTGCAATCGGAAATGGCGTCAGTAATCAGCTGATCTGTGTGAACCTAGCGACACCAAGCGGATTCCCCTGGAACCAACTGGAGCCGCAATTCAAACACTCCGCGTATTTTTTGAACAGACCTCGTGATATAGGTTTTAGAGGTGACTGAAGAAGCAAGACTCATATTGCAATGGGGATACACCACCTGTCAGTCTTAACCTCAAATTTGCTTGTCTCACATAAGTATTTGAATTGAAATTCATTACATTTTTATTTTTAATACCATATTTTTTACTCACAAATATTTTATCAAATTGTTTTTTCAAAATTATGTGTCTGTTTCAGATAACATTATGATATGAAATACTCGGTCATCTCACTCTGGTAATAATTCAGTTTGACTGCAGCTACCATAACAAACGTAACTAATTTGAAATCATAACTTACTTTGCACTTTCTACACACTTGGCTAATATCATTTTAATGGAAGCTCTTGAAAACTTACATTGTTATCTGCACACATATTGTAGGCATCAGAGTGAACACTGGTGGTACTGTTTCCTCCTGTAAAATACAGGCACGACAGATGCAAATTATAAATAATTTCATCCTAATAAACATATACAATGTACCTTTGTCACAACTTCATAAATATACTGAAAAATATATTAAAAATTTCAAAGTATCTGCACTCATTGTATTTAAAACCAGTATATGTACATATCCATTTTTATTATATTAGTGTACACTAATAATTTATAATTACTATAAATGTACAGAATGAAATATTTTATTTCATGCCTCTTTGAAAGTCAGTGACAAATGTATTCAATGAAAAACTGTTACAATTCATACATTCTCTCATGAAGCATGTGATTTTCCCCATAAAAATGAAAATGCACATCTGAGAACAATTTTATATTTCATAACAACATATATATACACATTATTTAAATTCTGATATTACAAAATTATCAAAACAAAACACAGGTTAAGTGAAAGATCTTCATTGAAGGAACCAATCAGGTTCTAAGTTATGTGCAACACAAATATTGACAAACAATCAGTTCTTATTTGAAATAGAATGTGCACATCTGATACCAACAGTATAGTCAAATGTTGAAAATGTAATGTTCAGTTTGATAATATACTGTTCTTCTTGCATCATATAAATCTTCAACTCCACAGATACTCTCTTTCCCTCCCTTCATAGCGGTAAACAAGGAGACTGAAAAATAAAAAAATAAACAATCAAATTTTGTTGAGATACAAAAACATCCTTCACACATATCCACCAACAATTACTTTACCTTCCATTAAGTACACTTGTTTCCACATGGAAAAAGTAAAACATAATTTCATTGATAATGGTGTTAGCAATAATTTGAGAAAGCTACAAACATCTTGGGAGGTGAAAACCCAAAGAATGGAAAGTGAAAATACACGAGACAGACTTTTACTAACATAATGGAAATATCCTATCTCTACTATTACCAGTTTGTTACAACCATATCAACTGTACCTTTCATTTCCTTTATATTTAACTGTCTACATGTAAATTATGTATGTTTTTTCCACACCCTAGCAATGAGGCTTTTTAATAAAATACAGTGTGAAAGAAATGCATTATATTAAAGGAATTTATACTTGTAGTAAGCCCAATATAACATACATGAAAGGTATTAAAACCTGATGAAAGTTCAAAGTGTTACATATATAATGTATTATTGTTGTTTCATTTTCTTTACAATTGCAGTTTTAGTGGTATTAGTGTTGCATTTCCTAGGGTTAGTATGAAATCCAAGTGCTTTACCAACTATTACCAGTAAGATACTAAATTTTTTAGAAACTCAAACTGCAACATAATGCATTGGTAAATATTTATTTCAAAGCTTCACTGAAGAACAAACTGCTTCTTCAGTCTGGGACCACTTGTCGATGTCAACAGATTTGGAATTTCTGCTGTCTCTTCCTATTGTGGTCCCTTAACACAACAAAAATTCAAAATATAAGTATGTGAATCATGTATTCCTGTTAAAAATAAACACACTAAAACTGTACATTTTTAACACACAATTCATGTGAAAAGACAAGTCACAGTTTTCCATAAAAAATAACATATCACCTATATAGAAGTAACAGCATACAAGCTAAAAAACATAGAGGAAGCATTGAGTGTGCAACTTTGCAAGTAGATAAATGCATAAGGGTTCTAATCCTTTTGGTTGTTAAAGCAAAGTTTTAATGAATCACCAGTAATAATGGTAAAAAAGCCACCAGACTTTTTATTACTTGAACAAACATCATGTTTCTTGCATAAAATAATAAAATGACACTTAGAAACAATTCTTAGGTTCAGGAAAATTTTATTTTAAAAAGCAGACAGTTTTTCTCAAAAACCTTCAATCTAAGAAACAAAAACTATGCCAAAATTTTAAAATGTATTCTTCCCAAAAATCTGAAAATGAACATTTAAAAATTAAATAAGGTATGAGAAATGTTAAGAGAAAAAATGCAATTATATGCAAAAGAACCAATTAAACTTTGGCCATAATTTTACATTTAGATTACATTCACTTTGTACTCGCAAGGTAAACAACTCGATGTCTTGAAAAAATGCCATGTTTAACACCAGCTGGTAGAGAGTCATTTCAGTATACTAGTTAACATTGGTGGTTCTTGATTCAAGTCAAGCTACTTTTCACCTATTTCATTTTTAGACCATTAGAATTAGTAACACCACCTGTAATAGTAGATACATGGATATCTACTCTAAGGTTTCCAGTAATGAGAGGTCTGAGACAATGTTCAACACATTAGCCTGCTAAGGCTTTCACACCTCAGCTGTCTAACTGGTTTGTGGCAATATATCAAGTTTACTCCTATTTCTCATTTTAAAAATATCTATTTTGTCATTCTTTAGGTTACTGGAATGCCATTCACTTCTTATTTCCTTACCTTTAACTTCAGTAACTATTCCTCTTCCACATGTAACACTGAAGTATTTCACATTAGGTATATTACAAAAGTAGATGCAGTAAACCATTCCTTAATATATTATCACTTGTATGAAAAAGCATGCCACATATCCAGGGTTAATTGTGGAATAATATATATATATATATATATGCTATAACCTACATGAATGGATGTATCACACATTTCAGATGAATCTGCAAAAGGTTTAGGCCTTCTATTATATGTGTGGGTGATGTACCACACGTCCCTTGAAATATTTACTTAGTTTTTAGTGATCGTAAAATAGTCTTCTAGTGAAATTGAACCAATTAAAACGTTTTCTACTTGTGACAATATCTTATAGTGTACAGTAAATATCACACACACATACACTTCTAATCAAATTTCCAAGTTTGTTTTTATTATTTTACTGTTTTCACATTAAGTGGCATAATAAAATCTTATATATAATAAATCCATACATATACACATAATTTTGCATTTTAACAGTAATATTTTTAAAAGTACTTGCCAAGTATTACAGAACTGTAAGACTTCGACATGCTCTCTCCTCGGATTAAAACTAGGAATTTAAGGTTAATTGGAAGAACATATCGTGTTACAGTAATACTGATAAGCTAGTTACTGATTAACTACTAAATTTTAAAGCCATCAGTCAGTAACAAGATATAATTTATCTTATCACTGTAATACTACTACTACTAGTAGTTCTTGGAAGTGCTTTATACGAAGTTTACTTATTTTAAATTACCTATATGAATGACTGATAGCGCTACTATTATTATATTAATATACATGTATACGAATGTTAAACTTACACTAAGCCCAACAAATCTGATGCTAAGTTTTTCTTTGTTTAGTGCAAAAATCAATCCTAATTACATATGTACTAGCTAATCCAGTAATAGCAGTATTGTACAATTTGTATTTCACTCTAGTAAAAATTTATCACTACTCAAAAATCGAAACAGTGACTATCTACAGTTGTATTATCAACCTTTTCGCTACTAATATTAGGCTTACTGTTAGTCTTACTAACATTCGATAAAAATAGAGCGACACTTAAATACTTTAACATTCATTTTTTTATAATAAACCTTCAGAAAAATGGAAACTGAAATTTGACTTCAAAGAATGAAATGATCAACTAAATAGAGTGTACATTAAATTTAAATTCTTATGTTACCCAGTGAAAGAAGTAATTACTATTCTTCCCGATAAACACACGTTAAATTTTCTTCAGTTTCACCATTTTTACACATCGTTGATCATTTTGGCGAAGGTGACAAAATAAATATACGTGAGATAATATGGATATTTCTACCCTAATCAAAATAAAAAACTTATGATATTGGAAGCTATACAAAATATCATTTTTTAATGTGACTTGATGTTTAAATTATTATTATTAATCATTTTAACTTTGTTCTTGCCAGACTAACTTATATACATCTAATAAGGTAGATGGATTTAATTTTTATTTTGTCACTTACTGTCAACTTGCGATAACACAGTTTACATTTTTTTTCAAAATACTCTTTGTTTGTTTGTTTTCGAATTTCGCACAAAGCTACTCGAGGGCTATCTGTGCTAGCCGTCCCTAATTTAGCAGTGTAAGACTAGAGGGAAGGCAGCTAGTCATCACCACCCACCGCCAACTCTTGGGCTACTCTTTACCAACGAATAGTGGGATTGACCGTAACATTATAACGCCCCCACGGCTGGGAGGGTGAGCATGTTTTGCGCGACTGGGGCGCGAACCCGCGACCCTCAGATTACGAAGCGCACGCCTTAACGCGCTAGGCCATGCCAGGCCCTTCAAAGTACTATATTAACATATAAATATTATTATATTAATATTTACGTGTCATTTATGACCAGCGGGTTAAAGAACCTAGTGCAATAGTCCATCTAGGCCTTCTCATTTACTATAATAAAATCTAAGATAAAATAAAACACTAAAATCCGGCCTTTATTATTCAAATATTTGCCAATACTTTACTTAAAATCCTTTAAATTAACTTCATCCATATCATCTGAAATTAACCTGTTCCAAAAGTCAACTGTCCTGTTAGAAAAGTTATTAATAAGCTGAAGAGTAAGTAAGTAGTTATGAGTATGATGTCACAGAAGTCCAAATCCTGGTTAAAACTGATATTAAATATAATGTACTGTATATTTTTTTCACTGACACACTAAATGACCCATTCGTAAAAGGTATATAATATTGTAAGGCTGACACTGGTTGCTTGTCGATGTTTGGAACTCGAGTAAATTTTCTCCTTATATACGGTCATGCCTTAACAATTACACCATTAGGTTTAAAAAGAAAGTGTTATATACTAATATTATCAATTCCCTTGAGAATTTTAAACACCTCAATCACAGTCCTTCTACATCTTCTCAAGAGAAGATAATTTAAGAGATCTTAAAAAAATATTGATTAAACAACATCTCCATGCACATAAATCCAATGGCTTTCAAATAGAATATAATTCCAATGGGGTCCAGCATGGCCAGGTGGGTTAAGGCTTTCGACTCGTAATCTGAGGGTGGCGGGTTCGAATTCTCGTCACACCAACATGCTTGCCCTTTCAGCCGTGGGGGCGTTATAAAATGACGGTCAATCCCACTATTGAGTAGTCCAAGAGTTGGCGGTGGGTGGTGATGACTAGCTGCCTTCTTTCTAGTCTTGCACTACTAAATTAAGAGACGGCTAGCGCAGATAGTCCTTATGTAGCTTTGCGCGAAATTAAAAAAAACTTCCAATGTTATTTCTCTTCCTGAAGTTCGTTTTTGTGTTTTATGTTGATTTACGAAAAATGTTTCTAATTATTTAAAAGTACCCAAAAATATATATATATTATTTTTCTGTGTTGAACAATTCGAGGTGTATTTTAAAAAACAAAAGTACTTTTTGCAAATTCATGTAAAATCAATAAAATTACATCAGCATAATAATGCACAAATTGATTTGTCTTCGTCAGGCAAAATCATGTAGTACTCCATCATATTTGTAAGGTTTCGAAAAAATATATCAGGAACAGAATACTCTTCAAACAATTAGCTTGTAAGGTTTTTAGCCACTCATGGCAAAGTTATGCAAATGGTTGTTTAAGAAATAAAGTAATTATATTTATAGATTTTTATTTGATATCAAATAACTTTTCTTTACACTCAAGGGTAAAACTTCACAATGGACTGTATGTGCTTTATCTACTATAGAGATCCAACCTTCAATTTTAGCGTGTAACACCATCAAGTTTACAAGGAAACAAATTAATGTGACATTTTTTCTGATTTTATTTTTCCGCTTAAAGTTTACATAATGTATATTCGAATATGAGCAGAATCAAAGAAGTCGATGTTAAACAAAATGAAACAATATATGTTTCCTTAGAACATCTAAATTTTAGGATTCGGCTCATTGTCTTAAAAATATCCTCTTCTGTGTACCTTTTATTACTATTATTATTTAAGAGGCGACGATTGTAAAATTCTTAATTTTTATTCGTGTTTATCCATTCCTTGACTTTTATGCCATATGGTAAATACAAGGTTTGTTTGTTTTTGAATTTCGCGCAAAGCTACTCGAGGACTATCTGCGCTAGTCCTTCCCTACTTTTGCACTGTAAGAATAGAGGGAAGGCAGCTAGTCATCACCACCCACCGCCAACTCTTGGGGTATTCTTTTACCAACGATTTGTGGGATTGACCGTCACATTATAACGCCCCCACGGCTGAAAGGGCGATCATGTATGGTGTGACGGGGATTCGAACCCGCGATCCCGAGATTACGAGTCGAACGCCTTAACCCAATGTCGGGCCAATAAATACAAGTGAGTTTTTTGAGTCTTTTTAATCATATGAAAACATAAGTTAACTTTGGTGTTTGATATTGTTATGCCATTGTGTTCAATGTATAATACTGTGTGGTGAATTAAAAAGAACTCAAAACCCTCATAAATATTGCATCTACATCATCGTTATAAGAGATATGACTACATTTTTTGGTTTGCTGTGCTGATGAGTCTTGCGAAACTCTTAGTTCAGCTCACTATTTTGGGATTAGGGTTCCTTGGTTGTTTTTTTTTAATTTGTAAACTACGTATTTCTGAAAAGCTTCAGTGATGTCGAGAAAACCCACTTGTAGAGAAATATATATGCAAAAACGGCTCGTTTGGCTTCTATGTAAAATATTTTCTCAACCCAAACGATCCGTTTTTGCATATATATTTCTGAAAAGCTTGTTGCATGGGGAAACTAAAATCATTGTTTGCTTTTTTTTTAAGTTCATAGTATAACAGCCATCTTGGATTCCAAAATAGTTGCTTTATCATGTGTTTTAAGGCTTATGTACTAAATTTGATGCCCAGAACTTCAGCAATTAAAACTATGGTATTTTGGCATTCTGTTTTCAGACAGATATAATCCAATATCGACAAAACAGAAGTTCCACAAGAAATATGCATATAATACCGGAAACATAGTCAATACAAATAAACTTAAGCGCACGCACGCACACAATATATATATACATATATATTTATTCATACATTTTGTAATTCGTAGTTTATTTTAGGGTTTCGATATTCTAATAAATGACTCTTCACTTCCTGCTGGGATGGAAACTAGAATCACAGATGTACAACAAAATCATTAAGGTTTGTTTGTAATTAAGCACAAAGCTACACAGTGGACTATGTGTGCTCTGCCCACTACGGGTATCAAAACCTGGTTTCTAGCGTTGTAAGTCCGCAGAATTACCGCTGTGCTACTAGGCAGTTAAATCAGTAAAGAGTCTGCCATAGTTATTTTGTCGTCGCGTGATAGGTTTGAAGTCTTTGTAATTTCCATTCCTAAATTTAGAAAATTAAAAAGGCAACATAAATGTTCAGAAAAGTTTATATCTTCCCATCCTTTTCTTTGTTGCTATTTATTGCTAAAAGTGAAGAGTCAATACCTCTCTTTTATTTCATACCTAAATGCTGTTGTTGTGCCTTTAGGCTGTTTACGCCAGTGATAATTTCAGATAAGCATACCTATCAACTCATACTAGCTTGTTTAAGGCTCTGTATCGTCCTTTAAAATGGACTTATCTACCACAAGGTGGGAGACACAAAGTCAAGTTTTTACAATCTTCCATGGAATAATTGTAAGGATTTTTGTTGTTTTCCACCAAGCTTTACCAGAAGTTTTTCGCCGTCAGAGGGAAAATAAAATGGTGGAGGTAAAACTGGCGGATAGTTGTGAGTTATTAACGCCACGAAGCAGTAAGGAAGATAGTTTTGTTATACTTTTATGGATGATGGACGAAAATGTGTCATTTTACTCCACTTTAATCATCTTCAGTGCTTTTTATGTTATTCATGACAGTAATACATAAAACGAGATTAGAATATTCTAGTTCTCAGTTGTTAAGATTTAATGTTGTGTTAATTTATACATTATTTGGTAATAGCAATAATTAGTAATGTAGGTAAGTTCTCTTTAGATTTATTGCTTCAATACACCAAAGGAAGCGTCGCCATGTTTTTTCAGAAGTCTGCGTAGAAGAGATATCACTTTAATTCAATAAAGCCCAATAACTCAAGCTGTAGACCTCTGAAAAAGGAAGTCAAAAAAATTTTACTAAAGGGAGACAACAAGTATATATTTCTTCGTCAGGGTTATCATGAGGGCCCTAACGTAACAAAGGGGTTGGAACCGGGGTGCATCTACTTTAATTATACTAATTTTCTGAGGAGGGGAGAAGCATGACTCTACATTCAGCTGCCTTTTTACTATCAATCTTTCATTGTAAAATCTGCATGTCTAGCCAAGCAACTCTCACTTCGCAACTCCTTCCCACACCACTGCATCACGTTAAACACAACAACATTCTGAATGTACCTGTTATCAGACAACATATAACTAAATTCATCTTGCAAGTTAACTTTCCTTCAATATTAATTTTTGGACGTAATAGCTGATATATAAAAACATATGCTTTTATTGACTTAATATTTTAAAGGTTACTGCATTCGACTCGTAATCTGAGGGTAGTGGGTTCGAATTCCCATCACACCAAACATGCTGGCATTTTCAGCGTTGGGGCGTTATAATGTGACGGTCAATCCCACTATTCGTTGGTAAAAGAGTAGCCCAAGAGTTGGCGGTGGGTGACGATGACTATCTGCCTTCTCTCTAGTCTTACACTGCTAAATTATGGACGGCTAGCGCAGATAGCCCTCGTGTAGCTTTGCATGAAAATTCAAAAACATAATAATAATAAACTTAAAGGTTACTATTGTAGTTATGTTGTTTTTTTCTTCAACGTATTTGTCAATTTCCGTCTCTAAAAACGAACTACTTTTATTAAACAAAAGAAAGCACATCAACTGTAATAAACTTCCAATAACTGAAAAGTGAAAATGAAGAAAAATATATAACAATGTGTCAACCACACTATATCTACTAAATACAATGTCAACGAGGCCTAGGTCCAATCTGGCATGCTGGGATATGACACATACGGTGGTGGTAGAGATGCTGTTCATATTTTCAGATTGCATGAACAACAGCTGTAATTGTGTGAACTAGATTAAGTGTCTCCTGTTGAGGCAGCGATAACTCTTTGTATTTACAACGCTAAAATCAGGAGCTCGATTCCCCTCGGTGGACACACGATAGCCCGATGTAGCTTTGTTATAAGACAACTCACATACACACTAAATTAAGTTGTTAAAGTGTAAGTTTTGTCAGTTGTTTTTGTTTTATAAATCAGAATTATGGGAAGGATTAAACATACCATACTGTATATATATATATATATGTATTTAATATAATTCCAATTACTTATCATTCTGATGTACTTTGACTTGAATTAATTTTATTTATGTAGAAGAAAAGGAACTGGCGAATCAACGGGTTAGTCTACATTGTTCCTGAAGGGGATCAACCAACCACATTGTGATTGGCTGATTGTTTGGAGTTAAGCACAAAGCTACACAATGGACTATCTGTGCTCTGCTCACCACGGGCATTGAAACTACGCTGGGGGCACCACATCATAAACTAGAGAACACTGTATTGGCAATTATAAGGAATCAAAAGTAGAAAATGGAGAAGGTATGGCAATAATACATCAAAGCCATTATGTCCAGTGCCAACGAGGTCCTTCGGTCAATACCAGGGCTTACTAGGCCGGTTTGAAACTGACAGACGCTATTTATACTATTAAACTGAATTTAAACATCTGTTTTCTTGTGCTTCTCTGTACACATTGCTTGTTAAAAGTTCATCTAAATTAGTTTAACTATCCGTAATTTTATGATGCTAGTTAAAATATTTAATTGTTGAGTCACGTAGCAACTGTTTTCTTCTACGTGATTTTTTTTTTTATTTATAAAAGTTGAGGTTAACTGTTAATTTTGATATATAATTAAATTATTGGGACGTTGATGTAGGTGATTTTAGAACGAACCAGTGACAGAAGTTCTTGGTGGATATTGGATATCTCTGTTCTTGGACAACTTGTGAACAGTGGTGTTTTAAATATATTATAGATGTACCGAAATCTGAATACGTAAGCCCTATCGATTTCCAGCTAGAAACTTTTCGGCTTCTAAAAACTTTTGAGGTATAATATCTCGTTTATACTCTGTCGTCAGTTTTCTTCTTCTCTTACAAGAATATAAATGAACCAAGTTTCACAATAATTTGAATGAACTCGTCTCGATTATAGAAACTGGGCTTCTTATATCTTTGTAAATTGGAGGCTACTGATAGACCCTGTCATGGTTAGGTGGGTAGGACGCTTGACTCAGAATCGCGGGTTCGAACCCCCGTCGTGCTAAACATACTCTCCTTTTCACCCCTGTGGGTGTTATAATGTGACGCTCAACCCCTCTCTTTGTTAGTAAAAGAGTAGGCTAAGATTTGGCTGTGGATGGTGATGGCTAGCTGCTTTTCCTCTTATATTACACTGTTAAATTAGGGAAGGTTAGCGCAGATGGTCTTTGTGTTGCTTTGCTCGAAATTCATAAACCAACCTGCTGGTGGTGTCGGATTTAAATCGGATACGATCGAGGCATTTGCATGAGGGTCTCCACAATGGCAATATTTTATGGTAGCCTCAAAGGGTCTATCCGGCCCTGCTTACCAATGATCAGATATCTTCCCCGATTAATATGCCTTTGTTTTAATAAGAAAATTTGATATAAAAACTTAACACAACCGCATAGAAAGGAACTCATACCTATTGATCAATGAACTTAAACTAGGACTGAATGATCTAAATAATTGAATTATTTCATTGTTATTGTTGTTTGTTAAATTTCGTGCAAAGATATTTGAGGACTGTTTTTACTAACCGTCCCTAAATTTGGAGTTGTAGACCAGAAGAAAGGCTAAATAACCCCCACCCGCTACCAACTTGTGGACTACTCTAATCTTATAATGCGTACAAGGTTCTAAACTGCGAAGTACGAATTTTTTATGGTAGCGACTCACTACCCATGAATCCTCGGATTCATAGTCCGTTAGTTCGTTTGTTACTAAATCCGTTAGCACTACCCGTAAAATGTGTTCCATATTTTTGTAATTACACCAACTATTTATAATACACTATATATATGTATACCTGATTTTAGACAGAACTTTAATTGAGTAGATATACATTGGAATAATTTAGTAGACACTACATTTTCGATGTATAAATTTTAAATGGACTTTAAAATGCATTCTTTCGAAGTGTTACTTCTTACAGAAAAAATACATCTTTTTGTTGCTTAATATCAATACAATCGACTTCTTCCTGCTTATTTTTTTTTACTTTTTTGAAATGTTGCCAACTGCTAGTCAATGAACTACCATTCCACATCTGCCCTTAACTTTTGAAGTCATACACTAGAGGAACGTTGTCAATTAACAGCATCCACCGTCTATTGTTAAGCTACTCTAGTCTAACTGTGTGTGTGTGTGTTTTTCTTATAGCAAAGCCACATAGTGCTATCTGCTGAGCCCACCGAGGGGAATCGAACTCCTGATTTTAGCGTTGTAAGTCCGTCGACTTACCGCTGTGCTAGCGGGGGGCTAGTCTAACAGAATAGAGAGGTTTATTCTTCACCCTAATAGCGCACCCATAGCGAGAAAGTACTGAACGCGCCTTTGAAGAAACCGAATACTATTCTTGAACCCTTAAATTACAAGCTCGCTCGCTAACTGCTACACCATTCTTGACTCCATTCTTTTTTTTAACCTCATTTGTAAGTAGAACACGTGTTTAGCGAGAAGCCTAATTCAGACTATACAAACAACCGAAGATTTACTTTTATTCTTTCTATCATTTTAATGTGAAAATAAAATTGTATTCAGAATAAAAGTTTAATCTTCTCAGGGTAAAATGGATTTTAGGAAACTACCCGTTTTGTTATATACTGAGCATGTTTTGTCGGTTACCGTGCTGGGCTGTGGGCTGTGATCTCCAAAGTTAAAGAACGCGATATGCCACTAACTGGTCTACTTCGAATTTCGCACAAAACTCACGAGAGCTATCTGCGCTAGCCGTCCCTAATTTATCAGTGTAAGACAACAGGGAAGGCAGCTAGTCATCACCATCCACTCTTTTACCAACGAACAGCGGGTTGACCATAACGTTATAACACCTCCATGGCTGGAAGGGGCGAACACATTTGGTGGGACGGAGATTCAGTGGCAGGTGGCGGTTAAGATTGGGTTCCCTTATTCTGGCCAGTAGTTGAAAGTTAAAGGCGACTATGCCTAAAATTCGTGGTTTTCTGATCTGGTTGTTTAATACATGTGTCGCACAGAACGCTGTTCAGCCATAAAGGACAAACCATCTTTTTATGTAATAAAAAAAACACAAACTAAGTTTTCCAGACACGAAAAAAAAAAAGACCTCTTGAAATAAACTATCATTTTTGTTGAATGATTCGTTATCCGTTTATTTTCAGTTATGATATAAATATGTATATATATACATACAATATGTTCGGTTGTGTTAAAACTGTACGAAACATTAACTAGACACTAGAACCAGTTACCAAATGTAGAACCGATACAGTTTAGTCCTGTTAAAGTAGAAAACAAAAATGGATATGGTTGATATTGGAGGACAACATACAAATGCACTCCATATGAGACAGAACACATTGAATAATGGGATTACAGTCACACCTTATAAATATTTAATAATAAGGTTGTCGTGTATTTATTGTTTACTCCCTGAAGAGATGGATCGTTGTTCTATTTCTTCACTTACAGTTGACATGTCTTATTTTCTCATGATATTCCTCCTTAGTGTTACAAGTCGAATGGTTTGATGGTTCGTATTTCTTTCGACACTGAGTGAAAGCAAAATAAAATATCAGTTCATTTATTAGAAATTTGGAAGTTTGCAAATCACAGAGTTAGATTTATTGTTTGATTAGTATTTAGTTAGTGGGTGAAAGCTGTCGAAATGGAAGAACTTGCCTCGAGAACTTATGATTAGATAATATTTTGATTCTGTCACGTCAGGTCTGTGTCATACGTCTACCTGGTTGGACACATTGTCCAATCATAACGATACCAGGCAGGTTCTCCACCCTTAACAGCTTCTAACTAGAACAACAGTCCAGATATTTTACGTAATTACGATGTCCGGAAGTGTATCTCAGAACAACGTTTCGACCTTTGGAGGTCATTTTCAGGTTAAGGATGTCTGTAAGTGCCTGTTCCATCATCACACACACACCACATATACAACAGAATAATTTGTACACTTTACATTAAATGAAGATTTAAGAGCAAATATGTTTCCAATTCACTCGTCCACGCTATTCAATGTGCACTTATTCTGGATTTGTGAATAATAATTGTGGATAATAAGAGAATTCATAAATGAATTATTTATTCTGTAATACTCATGCCTTCACTTGATACTACCACTATTTGCATTAAAGATAATCTTTAGAATAAAACGTGAAAGGGAGGAACCAAAATATTAAACACTTTCGAAGAACTGACCTTCGAGAAACACGACAAGGCAGTTTAATTATAAATATATATGAAATAAAATATAAAGTTCTGAAAAACTAGCAACCTCCACAGCGCAAAAGTTTAGTTGACAAAGTTTCTATTGACTATCCTTACCGGCCTGGCATGGCCAGGTGGTTAAGGCACTCGACTCGTAATCCGCGGGTCGCAAGTTCGAATCCCCGTCACAACATACTCGTCCTTCCAACCATGTGAGGGTAAAAGAGGAGCGAACGAGTTGGCGGTGGGTTGTGATGACTAGTTGCCTTCATTCTAGTCTTACACTACTAAATTAGGGACGGCTAGCGCAGATAGCCCCTGTGTAGTCTTGTGCGAAATTCAAAACACACCATCCCTTATTTCTAACCGAATTACATAAGTTCAGATATTTCTAAACACAAATAACGAACTGCTGTGAACCTTATCTCCGTGAAAATGCTTCGTTGACGTTAAATAATCATACAACCGATCCTCCCTCTTTCATTGTACTTAAGTGACAAGTTTCATTATCTCGAACCATAGAAAACAAACATATATCTTTACTTATGTAGCTACAATCGCTTTAACCCACGTAACTATTCTTTAAGGTCTACCAAAAATGTCAATTACCCAAGGCAATATTTTCGACAAGTACTTTCCATGTACCAACTAGCCTCAGAATGTGCCTGCCCGAGAGGCACACTAGCTCAAATGGGGATTTTGGTTTTTACTTTATAACGTATCTGGTAACATGCGACTGGCTGAAGATAATACATTTTTTTTTTCTCTTTTACTTCCACTTGCCTTTTATGGCATGTAAAAGTATTTGGAAACAGAACAGCTACATAATAAAAACAGTATATGAAATTCTTATCTGATGCACAGCATTTGCATTATTGGATTATTTTACTTATATCCGTAAATTAAACACCAACACATGAAATATATGGCAATCTATATAAAACATGCAAATTACAAAGAACACATTAAACACATAAAGTGCACTGTGTATAACCCGAGGTTATGTGGAATGCACTGTTCATATTTTACACACAAGTTATGCAAAACACGTTTCTTTTGTCACACCAGATTAAAACTCTAACACACAGTTTTTAATATATAACTGTATTTTCGTTATATTCTGCTTATAAAATAAGCAGAACTTTATCCCTATCTTCTTTTATTAGAAAAGCATATCTGTTTTTGACAATATTACTTGTGTAGAAATTTGTGGTTCGATTCTTTAGTTTTTAACACGTAAATAAATACTATCTGTACTTTTACGATACAATCTTTGTTTAATTATTTCTATCGTTGTCTTAACAGACACTGTCGAAAACGGTAATAAAACAACAGATAAAAACTGTTTACCGTTCCGCCTAAGTGAGGAGGAAGCTCTTCTGGATTCAGGAATTCCGTGAATGAAGATTTTGTCAGAAACTTAATCTTCTCTGCTCTACTGCTGGAAAGCATTTTCCTGACGATCTTCCAACATGCTATTCAAAGTGTTATTGTCGAGTTCAAAGTTCAATAAACAGATTTCATTTGGCCTCAAGAAAAAAAAAATGTTTGTTTGCCGAGTTTTTATCCAAACCTATACTCGAGGAACATACACGTTAACCGTCCCTAATTACCCCCTTCCACGTGGAACAGCGGTAAGTCTTCAGATTTACAACATTAAAAACAGAGGTTCGATCCCTCCCCCTCGGTGTACACAGCAGATAGCTTGATATGGCTTTGCTCTAAGAAATCGCATACCCGTCCCAAATTTTGAAGTGGTAGTCTAGAAAAAGAGCAAAATTCCAGTCAACAACGTCCGCTACCAACTGTTGGTTATTTTTATGAATTAACAGTGGGATTGGCCGTAACATTATACGACGGATTTCAATCCCATGATTTGTAGATTGCGAGGTAAGTGCCCTAACCACCAGGCCTGAAACGTAATATAAGTGATCGAGTAATGTAAAACCGTTTTAGGCATATAAGACTTATGCCAGTTATATACTGTGACAGTCAGCTAAAAAAGTTTAACTTAGATATAATTTGCAAAATATCCGTATTACAGATGTGAACTATTATACGCAATACAAGTCATAACAAATTATTAATTTGAACAGTATGAATACGCCTATTTATTTGGTTAAATAAACTTTAAAATAACCCAGGTCTCATTTCAAAGTATAAGAGCACATGGATACATAGGTTTATATATTATGATATCGTAACTCACTATTTGTTTATTCTAACGTCTTCTACATCAAGTTGCAAGTGTTATGCAACCATAATATTCATCGTCACTATATGATATTAAACTATGTTTAAGCGCAAAGACATTTCTTTTGAGGATTTTTTTCTTTCATTAAAATAATATAAAATTGAAATTAAACAAATAGACATCGTTACGAAAAAAACAAATTAGTTGCATCTTGAAACTCACTATGGGATACAAGGCATGTAGCTAAATTAAGCTATCTGCTGTTTCCACTGCTGAGAATTGAACCCTAGATTTTACCGTTTGAAGTACGTAGACTGAGGGATCCGGGATGCAATTGTTAAATATTTCCACACCTTTACGTGAACGTGTTTGTTGAGAATTCATTTTTTAGTGTTATTACACCTCTTAGCATAGCCAACCAAATATGTTAAACATTAATCAACAATGCCACTAATGGTTCATTTCAGAAGTTTCCAATAAACTACACAAAGGACTAACTGATTTTGAGCTCATAAGATCAGAGGAAGGAAAACTTGAAAACAAGTCAATAAAACTGGAAGAAATATTGTAAGCAAGTCAGTAAACCCAGAGGAAAATTTTTAAGGTTGAAGGTAAGTCAATAAAACTGGAAGAAGAGCTGAAAACAAGTCAATAAACTCAGAGGAAAATTTAAAGGTTGAAGAGTAGTCAATTAAACTGGGGGAAAGGTTAAACGTAAGTTAATAAAGCTTAAAAAAATGTTGAAAATAAGTCAATAATCCTACAGGAAAATGTTAAGTAAGTCAATAAAACTGGAAGAAAGACAGAAAACAAGTCAATAAACCTAGAGAAAATTTTAAGGTTGAAGTCAATAAAACTGGAAGAATGGTTGATTAAAAACAAGTCAATAAACATACAAGAAAATTTTAAGGTTGAAAGTAAGTCAATAAAGATGGAAAAAAGGTTGAAAACAAGTCAATAAACCTAGAGAAAATATTTAAGGTTGAAGGTAAGTCAATAAAGCTGAAAGAAATGTTGAAAACAAGTCAATAAGCCTACAGAAAAATTATAAGTAAGTCAATAAAACTAGAAGAAAGGTTGAAAACAAGTCAATAAACGTAGAGGAAATTTTTTAAATTTAAAGGTAAGTCAATAAAACTGGAAGAAATATTGTAAGCAAGTCAGTAAACACAGAGGAAAATTTTTAAGGTTGAAGGTAAGTCAATAAAACTGGAAGAAGAGCTGAAAACAAGTCAATAAACTCAGAGGAAAATTTAAAGGTTGAAGAGTAGTCAATTAAACTGGGGGAAAGGTTAAACGTAAGTTAATAAAGCTTAAAGAAATGCTGAAAATAAGTCAATAATCCTACAGGAAAATGTTAAGTAAGTCAATAAAACTGGAAGAAAGACAGAATACAAGTCAATAAACCTAGAGATAAATTTTAAGGTTGAAGTCAATAAAACTGGAAGAATGGTTGATTAAAAACAAGTCAATAAACATACAAGAAAATTTTAAGGTTGAAAATAAGTCAATAAAGATGGAAAAAAGGTTGAAAACAAGTCAATAAACCTAGAGGGAAATTATAAGGATAAAGGTATGTCAATAAAACTGGAAGAAAGTTTGAAAACCAGTCAATAAACCTAGAGTAAAATTTTAAGGTTGAAGACAAGTCAATTAAATTGGGGGAAAGGTTAAAGGTAAGGAAATAAAGCTGAATAAAATGTTGAAAACAAGTCAATAAGCCTACAGAAAAATTATAAGTAAGTCAATAAAACTAGAAGAAAGGTTGAAAACCAGTCAATAAACGTAGAAGAAAATTTTAAGATTGAAGGTAAGTCAATAAAACTGAAAGAAAGGTTAAAAACAAGTTAATAAACCCAGAGGAAAATTGTTAAGGTTGAAGATAAGTCAATAAACCTAAAGGATTTTTTTTTTAATTTGAAGGTAAGTCAATAAAACTGGAAGAAAGGATGAAAACAAGTCAATAAACCTAGAGGAAATTTTTTAAATTTAAAGGTAAGTTAATAAAACTGGAAGAAAGGTTGAAAACCAGTCAATAAACCTACAGAAAAATTATAAGTAAGTCAATAAAACTAGAATAAAGGTTGAAAACCAGTCAATAAACGTAGAGGAAATTTTTTAAATTTAAAGGTAAATCAATAAAACTGGAAGAAATATTGTAAGCAAGTCAGTAAACCCAGAGGAAAATTTTTAAAGTTAAAGGTAAGTCAATAAAACTGGAAGAAGAGCTGAAAACAAGTCAATAAACTCAGAGGAAAATTTAAAGGTTGAAGAGTAGTCAATTAAACTGGGGGAAAGGTTAAACGTAAGTTAATAAAGCTAAAAGAAATGTTGAAAATAAGTCAATAATCGTACAGGAAAATGTTAAGTAAGTCAATAAAACTGGAAGAAAGACAGAAAACAAGTCAATAAACCTAGAGAAAATTTTTAAGGTTGAAGAGTAGTCAATTAAAATGGGGGAAAGGTTAAAGGTAAGTTAATAAAGCTTAAAGAAATGTTGAAAATAAGTCAATAATCCTACAGGAAAATGTTAAGTAAGTCAATAAAACTGGAAGAAAGACAGAAAACAAGTCAATAAACCCAGAGAAAAATTTTAAGGTTGAAGTCAATAAAACTGGAAGAATGGTTGATTAAAAACAAGTCAATAAACATACAAGAAAATTTTAAGGTTGAAAGTAAGTCAATAAAGATGGAAGAAAGGTTGAAAACAAGTCAATAAACCTAGAGTAAAATTTTAAGGTTGAAGACAAGTCAATTAAATTGGGGGAAAGGTTAAAGGTAAGTAAATAAAGCTGAAAAAAAATGTTGAAAACAAGTCAATAATACTACAGAAAAATTATAAGTAAGTCAATAAAACTAGAAAAAAGGTTGAAAACCAGTCAATAAACTTTGAGGAAATTTTTTAAATTTAAAGGTAAGTCAATAAAACTGGAAGAAATATTGTAAGCAAGTCAGTAAACCCAGAGGAAAATTTTTAAGGTTGAAGGTAAGTCAATAAAACTGGAAGAAAAGCTGAAAACAAGTCAATAAACTCAGAGGAAAATTTAAAGGTTGAAGACTAGTCAATTGAACTGGGGGAAAGGTTAAAGGTAAGTTAATAATGCTTAAAGAAATGTTGAAAATAAGTCAATAATCCTACAGGAAAATGTTAAGTAAGTCAATAAAACTGGAAGAAAGACAGAAAACAAGTCAATAAACCTAGAGAAAAATTTTAAGGTTGAAGTCAATAAAACTGGAAGAATGGTAGATTAAAAACAAGTCAATAAACATACAAGAAAATTTTAAGGTTGAAAGTAAGTCAATAAAGATGGAAAAAAGGTTGAAAACAAGTCAATAAACCTAGAGGAAAATTATAAGGATAAAGGTATGTCAATAAAACTGGAAGAAAGTTTGAAAACCAGTCAATAAACCTAGAGTAAAATTTTAAGGTTGAAGACAAGTCAATTAAACTGGGGGAAAGGTTAAAGGTAAGTAAATAAAGCTGAAAAAAATGTTGAAAACAAGTCAATAAGCCTACAGAAAAATTATAAGTAAGTCAATAAAACTAGAAGAAAGGTTGAAAACAAGTCAATAAACGTAGAAGAAAATTTTAAGATTGAAGGTAAGTCAATAAAACTGAAAGAAAGGTTAAAAACAAGTTAATAAACCCAGAGGACAATTTTTAAGGTTGAAGATAAGTCAATAAACCTAAAGGATTTTTTTTTTTAATTTGAAGGTAAGTCAATGAAACTGGAAGAAAGGTTGAAAACAAGTAAATAAACCAAGAGGAAATTTTTGAGGTTGAAGGTAAGTCAATAAAGCTGAAAGAAATGTTGAAAACAAATCAATAAACCTAGAGGAAAATTTTAAGTAAGTCAATAATACTGGAAAAAAGGTTGAATACCAGTCAATAAATCTAGAGGAAAATTTTAAGGTTGAAGACAAGTCAATTAAATTGGGGGAAAGGTTAAAGGTAAGTGAATAAAGCTGAAAGAAATGTAAAAAACAAGTCAATAAACCTGGAGGAAATTTTTAAGGTTGAAGGTAAGTCAATAAAACTGAAAGAAAGGTTAAAAACAAGTTAATAAACCCAGAGGAAAATTTTTAAGGTTGAAGATAAGTCAATAAACCTAAAGGATTTTTTTTTTAATTTGAAGGTAAGTCAATAAAACTGGAAGAAAGGATGAAAACAAGTCAATAAACCTAGAGGAAATTTTTTAAATTTAAAGGTAAGTCAATAAAACTGGAAGAAAGTTTGAAAACAAGTCAATAAACCCAGAGGAAATTTTTGACGTTGAAGGTAACTCAATAAAACTGGAAGAAAAGTTGAAAACAAGACAATAAACCTAGAGAAAATATCTAATTTTGAAGGTAAGTCAATAAAGCTGAAAGAAATGTTGAAAACAAGTCAATAAGCCTACAGAAAAATTATAAGTAAGTCAATAAAACTAGAAGAAAGGTTGAAAACCAGTCAATAAACGTAGAAGAAAATTTTAAGATTGAAGGTAAGTCAATAAAACTGAAAGAAAGGTTAAAACAAGTTAATAAACCCAGAGGAAAATTTTTAAGGTTGAAGATAAGCCAATAAACCTAAAGGATTTTTTTAAAATTTGAAAGTAAGTCAATAAAACTGGAAGAAAAGTTGAAAACAAGACAATAAACCTAGAGAAAATATTTAAGGTTGAAGGTAAGTCAATAAAGCTGAAAGTAATGTTGAAAACAAATCAATAAACCTAGAGGAAAATTTTAAGTAAGTCAATAATACTGGAAAAAAGGTTGAATACCAGTCAATAAATCTGGAGGAAAATTTTATGGTTGAAGACAAGTCAATTAAATTGGGGGAAAGGTTAAAGGTAAGTGAATAAAGTTGAAAGAAATGTCAAAAACAAGTCAATAAACCTGGAGGAAATTTTTAAGGTTGAAGGTAAGTCAAT
This sequence comes from Tachypleus tridentatus, assembly GCF_004210375.1. Taxonomy (NCBI): domain Eukaryota; kingdom Metazoa; phylum Arthropoda; class Merostomata; order Xiphosura; family Limulidae; genus Tachypleus; species Tachypleus tridentatus. The sequence continues at coordinate 78,236,651 of NC_134827.1, read as the reverse complement.
AAAACTGGAAGAAAAGTTGAAAACAAGTCAATAAACCTAGAGGAAAATTTTAAGTAAGTCAATAAAACTGGAGAAAAAAGTTGAAGACAAGTCGATTAAATGGGAGAAATGGTGAAAGATAAGTCAATAAAACTGGAATAAAGGTTGAAAACCAGTCAATAAACCTAGGAGAAAATTTTTAAGGTTGAAGATAAGTTAATAAAACTGGAAAATATATTGAAAACAAGACAATAAACCTAGAGAAAATATTTAATGTTGAAGGTAAGTCAATAAAGCTGGAAGAAATGTTGAAAACAAGTCAATAAGCCTACAGAAAAATTATAAGTAAGTCAATAAAACTAGAAGAAAGGTTGAAAACCAGTCAATAAACGTAGAAGAAAATTTTAAGATTGAAGGTAAGTCAATAAAACTGAAAGAAAGGTAAAAATAAGTTAATAAACCCAGAGGAAAATTTTAAGGTTGAAGATAAGTCAATAAACCTAAAGGATTTTTTTAAAATTTGAAAGTTAGTCTATGAAGCTGGAAAAAAGGTTGAAAACAAGTCAATAAACCAAGAGAAAAATTTTGAGGTTGAAAGTAAGTCAATAAAACTGGAAGAAAAGTTGAAAACAAGACAATAAACCTAGAGAAAATATTTAAGGTTGAAGATAAGTTAATAAAACTGGAAAAAATTTTGAAAACAAGACAATAAACCTAGAGGAAATTTTTGACGTTGAAGGAAAGTCAATAAAACTGGAAGAAAAGTTGAAAACAAGACAATAAACCTAGAGAAAATATTTAAGGTTGAAGGTAAGTCAATAAAGCTGAAAGAAATGTTGAAAACAAGTCAATAAGCCTACAGAAAAATTATAAGTAAGTCAATAAAACTAGAAAAAAGGTTGAAAACCAGGCAATAAACGTAGAAGAAAATTTTAAGATTGAAGGTAAGTCAATAAAGCTGAAAGAAATGTTGAAAACAAATCAATAAACCTAGAGGAAAATTTTAAGTAAGTCAATAATACTGGAAAAAAGGTTGAATACCAGTCAATAAATCTAGAGGAAAATTTTAAGGTTGAAGACAAGTCAATTAAATTGGGGTAAGGGTTAAAGGTAAGTGAATAAAGCTGAAAGAAATGTCAAAAACAAGTCAATAAACCTGGAGGAAATTTTTAAGGTTGAAGGTAAGTCAATAAAACTGAAAGGTTAAAAACAAGTTAATAAACCCAGAGGAAAATTTTTAAGGTTAAAGAGAAGTCAATAAACCTAAAGGATTTTTTTTTTAATTTGAAGGTAAGTCAATAAAACTGGAAAAAAAGGTTGAAGACAAGTCGATTAAATGGGAAAAATGGTGAAAGATAAGTCAATAAAACTGGAATAAAGGTTGAAAACCAGTCAATAAACCTAGGAGAAAATTTTTAAGGTTGAAGATAAGTTAATAAAACTGGAAAAAATGTTGAAAACAAGACAATAAATCTAGAGGAAATTTTTAAGGTTGAAGGTAAGTCAATAAAATTGAAGAAAGGTTGAAAACAAGACAATAAACCTAGAGAAAAATTTTAAGGTTGAAGACAAGTCAATTAAATTGGGGGAAATGTTAAAGGTAAGTAAATAAAGCTGAATAAAATGTTGAAAACAAGTCAGTAAGCCTACAGAAAAATTATAAGTAAGTCAATAAAACTAGAAAAAAGGTTGAAAACCAGTCAATAAACGTAGAAAAAAATTTTAAGATTGAAGGTAAGTCAATAAAACTGAAAGAAAGGTTAAAAACAAGTTAATAAACCCAGAGGAAAATTTTTAAGGTTGAAGATAAGTCAAGAAACCGAAAGGATTTTTTTTTTAATTTGAAGGTAAGTCAATAAAACTGGAAGAAAGGTTGAAAACAAGTCAATAAACCTAGAGGAAATTTTTGAGGTTGAAGGTAAGTCAATAAAACTGGAAGAAAAGTTGAAAAAAAAAGACAATAAACCTAGAGAAAATATCTAATGTTGAAGGTAAGTCAATAAAGCTGAAAGAAATGTTGAAAACAAGTCAATAAGCCTACAGAAAAATTATAAGTAAGTCAATAAAACTAGAAGAAAGGTTGAAAACCAGTCAATAAACGTAGAAGAAAATTTTAAGATTGAAGGTAAGTCAATAAAACTGAAAGAAAGGTTAAAACAAGTTAATAAACCCAGAGGAAAATTTTTAAGGTTGAAGATAAGTCAATAAACCTAAAGGATTTTTTTAAAATTTGAAAGTAAGTCAATAAAACTGGAAGAAAAGTTGAAAACAAGACAATAAACCTAGAGAAAATATTTAAGGTTGAAGGTAAGTCAATAAAGCTGAAAGAAATGTTGAAAACAAATCATTAAACCTAGAGGAAAATTTTAAGTAAGTCAATAATACTGGAAAAAAGGTTGAATACCAGTCAATAAATCTGGAGGAAAATTTTATGGTTGAAGACAAGTCAATTAAATTGGGGGAAAGGTTAAAGGTAAGTGAATAAAGTTGAAAGAAATGTCAAAAACAAGTCAATAAACCTGGAGGAAATTTTTAAGATTGAAGGTAAGTCAATAAAACTGGAAGAAAAGTTGAAAACAAGTCTATAAACCTAGAGGAAAATTTTAAGTAAGTCAATAAAACTGGAGAAAAAGGTTGAAGACAAGTCGATTAAATGGGAGAAATGGTGAAAGATAAGTCAATAAAACTGGAATAAAGGTTGAAAACCAGTCAATAAACCTAGGAGAAAATTTTTAAGGTTGAAGATAAGTTAATAAAACTGGAAAATATATTGAAAACAAGACAATAAACCTAGAGGAAATTTTTAAGGTTGAAGGTAAGTCAATAAAACTGGAAGAAAAGTTGAAAACAAGTCAATAAACCTAGAGGAAAATTTTAAGTAAGTCAATAAAACTGGAGAAAAAGGTTGAAGACAAGTCGATTAAATGAAAGAAATGGTGAAAGATAAGTCAATAAAACTGGAATAAAGGTTGAAAACCAGTCAATAAACCTAGGAGAAAATTTTAAGGTTGAAGATAAGTTAATAAAACTGGAAAATATATTGAAAACAAGACAATAAACCTAGAGGAAATTTTTAAGGTTGAAGGTAAGTCAATAAAGCTGGAAGAAATGTTGAAAACAAGTCAATAAGCCTACAGAAAAATTATAAGTAAGTCAATAAAACTAGAAGAAAGGTTGAAAACCAGTCAATAAACGTAGAAAAAAATTTAAGATTGAAGGTAAGTCAATAAAACTGAAAGAAAGGTAAAAATAAGTTAATAAACCCAGAGGAAAATTTTAAGGTTGAAGATAAGTCAATAAACCTAAAGGATTTTTTAAAATTTGAAGGTTAGTCTATGAAGCTGGAAAAAGGTTGAAAACAAGTCAATAAACCAAGAGAAAATTTTTGAGGTTGAAAGTAAGTCAATAAAACTGGAAGAAAAGTTGAAAACAAGACAATAAACCTAGAGAAAATATTTAAGGTTGAAGATAAGTTAATAAAACTGGAAAAAATTTTGAAAACAAGACAATAAACCTAGAGGAAATTTTTGACGTTGAAGGAAAGTCAATAAAACTGGAAGAAAAGTTGAAAACAAGACAATAAACCTAGAGAAAATATTTAAGGTTGAAGGTAAGTCAATAAAGCTGAAAGAAATGTTGAAAACAAGTCAATAAGCCTACAGAAAAATTATAAGTAAGTCAATAAAACTAGAAAAAAGGTTGAAAACCAGGCAATAAACGTAGAAGAAAATTTTAAGATTGAAGGTAAGTCAATAAAGCTGAAAGAAATGTTGAAAACAAGTCAATAAGCCTACAGAAAAATTATAAGTAAGTCAATAAAACTAGAAGAAAGGTTGAAAACCAGTCAATAAACGTAGAAGAAAATTTTAAGATTGAAGGTAAGTCAATAAAACTGAAAGAAAGGTTAAAACAAGTTAATAAACCCAGAGGAAAATTTTTAAGGTTGAAGATAAGTCAATAAACCTAAAGGATTTTTTTAAAATTTGAAAGTAAGTCAATAAAACTGGAAGAAAAGTTGAAAACAAGACAATAAACCTAGAGAAAATATTTAAGGTTGAAGGTAAGTCAATAAAGCTGAAAGAAATGTTGAAAACAAATCATTAAACCTAGAGGAAAATTTTAAGTAAGTCAATAATACTGGAAAAAAGGTTGAATACCAGTCAATAAATCTGGAGGAAAATTTTATGGTTGAAGACAAGTCAATTAAATTGGGGGAAAGGTTAAAGGTAAGTGAATAAAGTTGAAAGAAATGTCAAAACAAGTCAATAAACCTGGAGGAAATTTTTAAGATTGAAGGTAAGTCAATAAAACTGGAAGAAAAGTTGAAAACAAGTCTATAAACCTAGAGGAAAATTTTAAGTAAGTCAATAAAACTGGAGAAAAAGGTTGAAGACAAGTCGATTAAATGGGAGAAATGGTGAAAGATAAGTCAATAAAACTGGAATAAAGGTTGAAAACCAGTCAATAAACCTAGGAGAAAATTTTAAGGTTGAAGATAAGTTAATAAAACTGGAAAATATATTGAAAACAAGACAATAAACCTAGAGGAAATTTTTAAGGTTGAAGGTAAGTCAATAAAACTGGAAGAAAAGTTGAAAACAAGTCAATAAACCTAGAGGAAAATTTTAAGTAAGTCAATAAAACTGGAGAAAAAGGTTGAAGACAAGTCGATTAAATGAAAGAAATGGTGAAAGATAAGTCAATAAAACTGGAATAAAGGTTGAAAACCAGTCAATAAACCTAGGAGAAAATTTTTAAGGTTGAAGATAAGTTAATAAAACTGGAAAATATATTGAAAACAAGACAATAAACCTAGAGGAAATTTTTAAGGTTGTAGGTAAGTCAATAAAGCTGGAAGAAATGTTGAAAACAAGTCAATAAGCCTACAGAAAAATTATAAGTAAGTCAATAAAACTAGAAGAAAGGTTGAAAACCAGTCAATAAACGTAGAAAAAAATTTTAAGATTGAAGGTAAGTCAATAAAACTGAAAGAAAGGTAAAAATAAGTTAATAAACCCAGAGGAAAATTTTTAAGGTTGAAGATAAGTCAATAAACCTAAAGGATTTTTTTAAAATTTGAAGGTTAGTCTATGAAGCTGGAAAAAAGGTTGAAAACAAGTCAATAAACCAAGAGAAAATTTTTGAGGTTGAAAGTAAGTCAATAAAACTGGAAGAAAAGTTGAAAACAAGACAATAAACCTAGAGAAAATATTTAAGGTTGAAGATAAGTTAATAAAACTGGAAAAAATTTTGAAAACAAGACAATAAACCTAGAGGAAATTTTTGACGTTGAAGGAAAGTCAATAAAACTGGAAGAAAAGTTGAAAACAAGACAATAAACCTAGAGAAAATATTTAAGGTTGAAGGTAAGTCAATAAAGCTGAAAGAAATGTTGAAAACAAGTCAATAAGCCTACAGAAAAATTATAAGTAAGTCAATAAAACTAGAATAAAGGTTGAAAACCAGGCAATAAACGTAGAAGAAAATTTTAAGATTGAAGGTAAGTCAATAAAGCTGAAAGAAATGTTGAAAACAAATCAATAAACCTAGAGGAAAATTTTAAGTAAGTCAATAATACTGGAAAAAAGGTTGAATACCAGTCAATAAATCTAGAGGAAAATTTTAAGGTTGAAGACAAGTCAATTAAATTGGGGTAAGGGTTAAAGGTAAGTGAATAAAGCTGAAAGAAATGTCAAAAACAAGTCAATAAACCTGGAGGAAATTTTTAAGGTTGAAGGTAAGTCAATAAAACTGGAAGAAAAGTTGAAAACAAGTCAATAACCCTAGAGGAAAATTTTAAGATTGAAGGTAAGTCAATAAAACTGAAAGGTTAAAAACAAGTTAATAAACCCAGAGGAAAATTTTTAAGGTTAAAGAGAAGTCAATAAACCTAAAGGATTTTTTTTTAATTTGAAGGTAAGTCAATAAAACTGGAAAAAAAGGTTGAAGACAAGTCGATTAAATGGGAAAAATGGTGAAAGATAAGTCAATAAAACTGGAATAAAGGTTGAAAACCAGTCAATAAACCTAGGAGAAAATTTTTAAGGTTGAAGATAAGTTAATAAAACTGGAAAAAATGTTGAAAACAAGACAATAAATCTAGAGGAAATTTTTAAGGTTGAAGGTAAGTCAATAAAATTGAAGAAAGGTTGAAAACAAGACAATAAACCTAGAGAAAAATTTTAAGGTTGAAGACAAGTCAATTAAATTGGGGGAAATGTTAAAGGTAAGTAAATAAAGCTGAATAAAATGTTGAAAACAAGTCATTAAGCCTACAGAAAAATTATAAGTAAGTCAATAAAACTAGAAAAAAAGGTTGAAAACCAGTCAATAAACGTAGAAAAAAATTTTAAGATTGAAGGTAAGTCAATAAAACTGAAAGAAAGGTTAAAAACAAGTTAATAAACCCAGAGGAAAATTTTTAAGGTTGAAGATAAGTCAAGAAACCTAAAGGATTTTTTTTTTTAATTTGAAGGTAAGTCAATAAAACTGGAAGAAAGGTTGAAAACAAGTCAATAAACCTAGAGGAAATTTTTGAGGTTGAAGGTAAGTCAATAAAACTGGAAGAAAAGTTGAAAAAAAAAGACAATAAACCTAGAGAAAATATTCAAGGTTGAAGGTAAGTCAATAAAGCTGAAAGAAATGTTGAAAACAAATCAATAAACCTAGAGGAAAATTTTAAGTAAGTCAATAATACTGGAAAAAAGGTTGAATACCAGTCAATAAACCTAGAGGAAAATTTTAAGGTTGAAGACAAGTCAATTAAATTGGGGGAAAGGTTAAAGGTAAGTGAATAAAGCTGAAAGAAATGTCAAAAACAAGTCAATAAACCTAGAGGAAATTTTTAAGGTTGAAGGTAAGTCAATAAAACTGGAAGAAAAATTGAAAACAAGACAATAAACCTAGAGAAAATATTTAAGGTTGAAGGTAAGTCAATAAAGCTGAAAGAAATGTTGAAAACAAATCAATAAACCTAGAGAAAAATTTTAAGATTGAAGACAAGTCGATTAAATGGGGAAATGGTTAAAGATAAGTCAATAAAACTAGAAGAAAGGATGAAAACCAGTCAATAAACCTAGGCGAAAATTTTTAAGGTTGAAGATAAGTCAATAAAACTGGAAGAAATGTTGAAAACAAGTCAATAAACCTAGAGAAAAATTTTAAGGTTGAAGACAAGTCAATTAACTTGGGAGAATCATTAAAGATAAGTCAATAAAACTGGAATAAAGGTTGAAAACCAGTCAATAAACCTAGGAGAAAATTTTTAAGGTTGTAGATAAGTTAATTAAACTGGAAAAAATGTTGAAAACAAGACAATAAACCTAGAGGAAATTTTTAAGGTTGAAGGTAAGTCAATAAAATTGAAGAAAGGTTGAAAACAAGTCAATAAACCTAGAGAAAAATTTTAAGGTTGAAGACAAATCAATTAAGTTGGGGGAAAGGTTAAAGGTAATTGAATAAAGCTGAAAGAAATGTCGAAAACAAGTCAATAAATCTACAGGAAAATTTTAAGTAAGTCAATAAAACTGGAAGAATGGTTGAAAACACGTCAATAAACCTAGAGGAAAATCTTAAGGTTGAAGGTAAGTCAATAAAGCTGGAAGAAAGGTTAATAACAAGTTAATACACCTTGAGGAAAATTTTAAGGTTGAAGACAAGTCAATAAAATTGGAAGAAAGGTTGATAAAAAGTCAATAAATTCAGAGGAAATTTTTAATTTTGAAGACAAATCAATAGACCTTGAGGAAATTTTCAAGGTGGAAGGTAAGTCAATAAAGCTGATGGAAAGGTTCAAGGCAAGGGAATAAAACTGGAGGAAAGGTTGAAGGCAAGTCAATAAAGCTGAAAGAAAGGTTAAAGAAAATAAATAAAATAAACGTGATCAGCATATTTCTATTGATAATGGTGTGCTTAACAACATTTCACTTAACAAACAGACAAAATAACCTAACCCACAAGTATTCTCTTCAGAAGCAAATGTTTTTTATATGATCATAGGTGTGAAATAAGCTTGATTCTTCCCTATAAGCAAAAATGTTTAGTAATTTAACTTTGTTGAACAATTAATATTAAGCAAGGTGCATACTTATTTGGGTCTCTGTGTGTGTAAAAGTATGAATAGTTCTTGTAGATAGGAAGAAGTAGGTTATGTTAAAACGATTTTGAATAAGCAAATCAGTAAGTCGTGTAGAAATGACAAACAGTATAATGTAGGCATTGAATTTTTTTATCAGAATTATATTTTGAAAATGCTTGGCATTCTTATGTAGCTTGATACCACTTTTGGAAAGATGTGTAACAGTCTTTTCCAAGATAGGGATATTTCTTTTATTTAATGGTATAGAAGAGCAAAGAAACATGGATCAACCTGGGACACCAAGACTGTCCCAAAACAGACCTGAAATAAGCCATAATCAAGTCATTGTAAGCAAAACGTGATGGCTTTTAATAGGTGAGTATCTGTGAGAACAAAAATCACTTGAAAAAGCTGTGTACTTCTCCCAATCAGCAGAATGCAAAAAAATAAAAAAGGACCTCTGTCTGAAAACGAGGCCATCAGACTATGAACTCAACAAGATAAGGCTTCTATTCATACTTCCTGTTGAACTATAGCATGTTTCAATTAGTTGGAGAATAAAACTGGTATTCAAGCTACCCCATACAGGCCATGTCGCCAAACGCAGCGCCTGTAGATATTTCTGTACGATTGGATAGACGAAACAGGCGCTGAGAAACCATCATTTCTCTACTTTAGATGAATTATGGAAACACTACAGGGAGGAATGGTATGTTTCGGAAGTGACAGTCTTGCGACAAAGCCTTTTGCAATATAAACAAAATTACTGTCAAACTACACGTCAAATGTAGAATGGGAATGTGAACTATAGTGACATCATAAATCTCACAAAATCAGCCTTAATAGAACGTATTCAGCCCTTTCCATGGTAACCGAATATGATCGCCCTATCGTTCTTTGTTCCAGATAATTCAACTATTCATTGGTAAAAATAGGTATCAAGACATAACGGTGGGTGGTGTTTGCTAGCTATCTTTCCCCTTGACTTACACTGTTAAATTAGGGACGGCTAGCGTAGACAGCCCTCGAGTAGCTTTACACGCAATTCAAAACAAACAAAAATCAACTCTTTGTATATTCTATACACTTATATTGAAACTATTTAATTTTTTAATCGAAATGTAACAGAACAATTAAACAGCAAAAGGAACTAAATTAAAGAGAATAATAAAACATACAGTGATATATAATGTAAATAAAATGCTGACTTTGTTCTTCAATGTTTTAAAATAGTACAGTAATGTTTACTTCTGCTTAACCTTTCTTTACTCCATTAATAACTTCTTATTGGACAATCATTTAACAGATATTTCGTGCAGTGGTTTTACAACTTCTTCCCATAATTACTTAACTACACTGTTAATTACACTCTACAGAGATTTACTTTAATTGGCATCTACGGACGTCACAATCATATCGAGCTATCTGCTAGGCCCACCGCGAGGAATCTAACCCTAGATTTTAGGATTACAAGCCCGTAAACATATAAACACAATACAAATAGAATAAAGAAGAGACTGCTTATAAAAATGTCCCCACCACTCAAGTAGGACAGCGGTAAGGTAAGCCTTCGGATTTACAACTTTAAAAATCAAGAGTGCGGTGGACACAGTAGATAGCCAGATGTGGTTTTACTATAAGGAAACACACACCCACTTACCGTTCATTATCCACGGCATTTCAAATACATAAATGTGGTCTGAAAAATTTGAGAGATGTGAATTAAAATAACTGCAACAGCAAGAAATTACAAAGTAATTATGAAAATATATGTACTCTATAGTGGAGATTCATAGAATGAAGACTTAGTTACTGGGCTTAAGACTCGTAGCTAAGCATTTTAAACAGATGTAAATAAAACTAGCCGAAGAGCAACTAAAGTAAGAAAACTAAACTCGAGTTCGAAAATCGATAAAACATTTGCATTGTAAATTGATTGAATGAACATATTTTCGGTTTTTATGGTGTAAGGAAGCACAAATAATAATGATAAATAAATTACAGTGCTTATCACCGAGTTCGGGCTTCCAATCGTATCTCTCTATCAACAAGTATTCTAACTATAAGTATAAATAAGTCACAGTGCTAATCACGAAGTTGAGACTTCCGTTGCAGTTATGTCTCTCTTTTAACAATAACATTTGTCAAAAAGCTGGTATTCATGCTATTCCATACAAAGACACACCGCTAAGTTGAAAAGAGATATAAAAATAACATTATTTTTTATCTAATGCTCAACTTCCTACTGGTCTCAGTATGGTTCCTTTTTTATATCTTATATTCCTTTCTTTTTCTCGCACTCCATGATTATATTGTTTTCTATTTTGTATCATTGTTGTATAAAACTGTCATATGCAAATACTGGTAAACAAAAATTACGATCTGATGCTTAGAATTAAAAGTAATAAACAAGGCAAGAAAGAGAAAAGATAAAGAGACGAAAGCAAAACAAAGTAGCGAAATATTAAAACCAGCAAGTTTACAACTTTAAGACTGAAGTTAGCATATGCCTAAGGTGTTTCTTAAAATAACACCTAAATTTCTTCTACGGAATTAAGTATTACTCACCAATGAACATTGGATAGTAGGTTATAAATAGAGACATCACGTACGTTGTAAAGCCCACGTCCTAAAAAAGCAGTACAAGTACTTATTATTCGCTATGATTTTTAGAATTGTTTTCAATTAAGATTTTCCATGTGTTTGAATGTTTAGTTCTTTTTTTTTTACTTTTTTTGTCAAGTAATATATAACACTAACATTAGAATATATAAGATCTGTATTTAAATACAGTGGAGCGCCATTAAGCCGCGGACCAGTAAACCGCGAAATCGCTTAAGCCGCTGTAGCAAGTCTTGTGAGAGATGTGAGCGAGGATTATCGCGGCTCACCGCTAATTTAAGAACGTGTAAAAACGCGGCTTACGAATTTAATCCTGGCTTTATAACTTCAAGGGAATATTTAAAAAGGATTTGCTTTAATTTGGGAAATAAATAAAATATATTACAATAGAAATCGACCGTTAATCTACCTTATCCGCTTTCTATGTCAGCTTTATGGAGACCGCCATTGTTACCGAATCACACCTCTTCATACTTTAAAGTTAATCCGCGGTAAATCCGTGAGAAAAGTGATCAATAATTAAAGTATTATTTTTAATTCGATAATCCGATATAATGATCACGCAATGGCCCGGATGAGGCTCCTCGGCGGAGCTGTTGGCGACTTCGGCTTTTCAGTCACAAAGGTTTAAGCCGCGGTTAAGTAGGTTGACCCCCCAAATACAGAGGCTTAACGGAGCTCCACTGTATGAAAACATACCACAACAAATGAAAATCAATTTTTTGAAATATTAAACACATATACATATTTTGAATGGGAAAAATGTTTATTGTCTCTTTGGTTATGTCACACTAATGTGTTTTTTATAGATCATTCGTAAATCTCGCATAATAAATTGAATACGATAATGGGGCTCTGAAAATGTGTCAAAAGGACGCCATCTTGGAGCTCCAGTTGTTTTGCATCTGTCTGCAAAAATTAGATATTGATGTGCATGTTTACGAAAATAAATTAAGATCGCTTTTTAAATTCAAAGCTTTGATTGATCATATAATATACTATCTTTAATTTTGAATCTTTTTTATTTATTTTTTATTTATTGTAAATGTTTATATTATTCTGCAAGTTGTAAGGCTTCAAGTTAAAAAAAATTAACGAGTTTGTGATTTACACAAGTTCTTTTAAAAATGATGAATAGAAGTGAAACTAGAAAAAACTCAGTAATTAACTAAACTCAGTCTTTATTTAAAACACGTATTTTATAATACACCTTCAAGTTTTAGCCATTACTGTACTTTCTTTTGGTCACAATATGGTACCTTTTTTCTTACTAGTATTTGTTTCATTTTTGATGAAGCTTTGTAGAATGGACGGTCACTGCCTGTTGGAGAGACACAAGTGCAGAGGACAACGTTTTGAAAATCCTCTGCTTCTCGTCATCAGGTCAGTGTGTGAAACGAAACGAACTTGGCAGGGGTTTAGTTTAGAGAGAGAGAAGTTTGAAGAATTCTCTCCCCAACAAGGATGGTCAGAAACGTTGTGGTTCCTCTTCGTCCCCTCACGTGAAAGATTATTGAACTTTGTATAGGAGTTTGCCTTTATTTTATTTTAACTTATTTAAGGTGAAGAAGTCAGGTGGGGATATGAAAGTGATGCGTGAGAAGGGAGATTTGGACAAGGGTGGCATAAGGTAAGGAAGCCAGGCCAGAGCCTGTGGTCAGAATAACCTGACGGCTGACTGTTGCTAAAAATTGACTTAAAACTGACTTAAACGGAAAAATACCCTTACTCTCCAGATAATAACAAGAAAATCCTTTTTACTTCTGGTAATGTTTCACCATTGTGTTATGTTTCGTCAAGATTAGCAGTACAAGAACAAGGAGATCAATGTTTAACGCTTGCACGATGTTGAAAGTTAAAAAATCACACCATTAGAAACAACAATAAAATACTTTAAGGGTAACAAAACTACACGTAACAAAGCATAACATTAGTATTTCCACACTGTATAACAGTTTTGTGCCATTTCTATAAATAATATGAAAAATTATCTAATATCATAAGATACTGAGATTATGGCCAAAATATCGTTAACAGCAAGCATATTCAATGATGAATTCAAACCATTGTAAGTAGAAACGTGAAGAAAGTGTATTTACCAGGTTTACTTTGATTTCATTCCAAATAAATAGCTTGCTCTGATGTTAACTCTTATTATTTATACTAGCTGGGGTACCAGTGGCCTGGACGGAAATTATGTAAATTCATAACTAATGAAAGTTATCTTAGGACATGAAAAGTTGTTTCCTTTATATATAATTAAAAAACAACCATAAAAACAGCTAAACACGAAATGTGAAACCATAAATTTGAATGTATCTCTCAACTATTTGTATAGATGGCACCAGTCATTAGCTCTGCGTGTGATGCTTCATATTTGCACCCTGAGAATGAAGAAAAATAAAATTATTCATGGCAAGAAACGGAGGCGAAACGGAAAATCGTGACCCTATTTCAAATCTATATGCACACAGAATAAAAATTTCGTGAAGTTGGGGGTTGTACAGTGCGTAATAAAAACGTTTTTCCAGTATCATTCAAGCAAGAGTTCAATTATAATATGATAATGCAGTCTCTTCAGACCGAGCTTGTTCGTCCTTATTCTAAGTTTAAAACAGCCTAGTGCAACAAAGTCATATTCTCAATAAAATCATAACGTACCATGTTCGCCAATACAGAGTTTGAACAATCTATCAGAACAGACACAGATTCTCCTCTTCTTTCCCTCTCGAGTTTTTCTACCCAATACGCTACGACTTTTCGTCGCTCATCTCTCGTATCTGGATCTTTTCTGTGACAATTTACCTTTAAAATCACTGGCAAAAAATAAATAATACAGATCTAATAAAATATTTCAATTATAATATTTTTAAACTACTGCTAAATAAAACCTTATAACTAATTTAGTTTTTTATTTCATTTTTTGTAGATTCAATCATTTTTTCTTTAGTGTTCAATTTCAATTTGGGATACTTCGGTTACTTAAGAGTAGCCCAAGAATTAGAAGTTAGTGCTCTTGACTAGTGTCCTTCTCTCTAGGCTCTCAATTCATAAGTTATGGCCATACTGGGTACTGTTTTATATGAAAATGCAATAACAGTGTTAATACCCATACCAGCGGTTCTGAGATACATTTTTATTTCAAGTGGGTTTCTCGTCATGAAGAAATATTGTATTTATTGAAAGGGGAGAGCATGTTTGGCGCGACGGGGATGCGAACCCGCAACCCTCAGATCACGAGTCGCACGCCTTCACACGCTTGGCCATGCCGGGCCTTCCGAGACATGTAGTGATACCAACCACCCTTGAGAAAGTCGTAAAGAATGACAGTCAATCTCGTTATTAAGTTACGAGTAGCTTCTTGATGAGAAGAGAACCCTGCATGGCCAGGTGGCTAAGGAACCTGACTCATAATATCAAGGTCGCGGGTTCGAATCCCCGTACCATGAAACATAATCAATCTACATCTTTGGGCCAACATATACTAATATCATACTACAAGAGAGGTTTACAAGGGCCTCGCATGGCCAGATGTTTAGAACACTCGACTCACAATTAGAAGGTTCTGGGTTCGAATCCCCGTACCATGAAACATACTCATCCTTTTATCCATGGAGGCGTTATAATGTGATAGTCAATCCCACCATTCAGTTGTAAAATAGTAGTCCCAGAGTTGGCGATGGGAGGTGAGGACTAGCTCTCTTCCCTCTATGTTTACTGTTAAATTAAGAACGGAGAGCACACATAACCCTCGTGTAGCTTTGCGCGAAATTCGAAACAAACGAGGCCCCTTTTAATATTCATCTGATTTAAATTAATACAAGAGCATGTATTAAAGGTCATAATTATGATACACGGGGCCAGAGCTACAAATCAAATGTTATCTACACGGCAAAGGTTTATATATGGAAGTATCTAACCTTTGGACTGTCCCGAATACCATGATATTAATATGTTTTTGACAGAAAGATAACTGTACTTACATAACGGACTTCCTTCTTTATCTTTATTGTATGGAAAAACAGCACCCATCTTAACTATTTCAGGATCTATACCTTCTTCAGTTAGGTCTTTGGGGAAAAAAAAAGTCATTTTATGAGCATCGAAAGCCTTACATAATTTTATCACTTATAAGCAAAAATGATTTCAAGTGTCTGAAATTGACTGCAATATCTTTGGTACAAGTATGAAAAATGTGTGTGTTTTTCTTGTAGCAAAGCCACATCGGGTTATCTGCTGTATCCACCGAGGAGAATCGAACCTGATTTTAGTGTTGTAAATCCTTAGACTTACCGCTGTACTAGCGGGAGGCTAAAAAATAAGAAACCGTTTAACTCTTTAACTAGAATAAATTTAAAATGGAAACTGTATTGAGCATTCATAATGTGAAATAATGGTACGAAAATCGATGAACAAGAAATTAAGTAGAAAAGACTAAAAAGATTTGTTTGTTTTTATAGATAAAGCTACGGGTATCGAAGCCCGGTTTGTAACAGTATAAGTTCACTAGGAGAGGGGACGACCTAAAAAGATAAAAACATATATAGAAAATTTTCATAGATAAATATAAAATAAATTTTAAAAATATTAGGAGTGAAAATAAAAATATTACGCCACACATGTTAAATCCAAACTAAAACTTGTATTTGTCATATTAGGAGTTAGCTAATGATAGAGCTCACAGAGTCCAGAATTTCGTTTCTTTCTACGAGGTTTAACGATATTTATTGTGGCAATACAAAAGGTTTCTTTCATTCCTTAACCACCCGGCATGGCCAATGGTTAGGGCTCTCGACTCGCAATTCAAACTTCACAACCCCGTCACACCAAACATGCTCGCCCTTTCAGCCATAGAGGTGTAATAGTTGCACGGTCAATCCCACAATTTGTTGATAAACTACGAGTCCAAGAGTTGCAGATGAGTGGTGATGACTAGCTGCTTTCCCTCTATCCTGGAGTTTCTACTGTTAAATCAGGGACGGCTAACGCAGATAGCCCTCGTGTAGCTTTGCGAGAAATTCAAAAATAAACAAACAAACAAATATTCCTCTATCAGCTTTAGTTTTGAAAAACTGGTGTCAGGGTCAGTGTCGTATTAAATTGAAATGACAGAGAATTGAGTTATATTTTTGTCATGAGAAGTCAAACAAAACAGGACTTATACTTAACTTGTGAAAAAGTATGTTAATGCATAAATATGAGAAATTAAGTATGTTTGAATTTGAATGAATTTTAACGAATTAGTTTAGTGATGTACTGTAGTGACTGCATATTCAGAAACATTCATAACTACATTAAAAAGGAAGTCGATGCGAGTGCCACAATAGACAGAGTAAATAGATGATATTATTTTAAATGAAACACTTACCCACGATTCTATAGTACACGTTCGTATTAAGAGCTCACTTGGACGTCAGTTAATTACAATATTTAAGTTTATTTAATATCCTTGTTGTGTATATGTGTGTGATTTTCTTATAGCAAAGCCACATGGAGATATCTGCTGTGTCCACCGAGGGGAATCGAACCTCTGATTTTAGCATGGTAAATTCGAAGATTTTATGATGTCCCACCGGGGGATTACTATGCTTGTTATAAGATGTAAAGCGTTGAAAAGGCTTGTTTCCAGCTGTCGTATACGAGCAAGCACCCAAGAGCCATTTCAATGATTTCATGTGAAATCAAAGGAATTGTACCAGACATGTTTATATTTATATTGTTTTTATTGTCACAGGGCAAGGAAATAAAGAAAAAATAAGACTAACCATTAATAGCCATTTTCTGTCGCCATTTGAATATGTTTTTGACTAGTTCCACAGCATCATCTATATTTCCAGACTGGTGTTTCAAAATTCGTTTACAGTAGTAATCGTCGTCTTTGAGACGTTGCACATCTCGTGAATCATAAACACCTGAAAAAAATAATTACCCAAGGTAATTAAAACACTTCATTTCAGCATATATGCACAGAAAATATTATTTAAAGGTGAATTTTCAACAATTTTAATAATTGCCTTAGAAACTGTACTTTGGTTAGATATAATTCCTGTGTAGTTGCCATATTTTTAAACACTTTAGTTTTTGAGTAAAAAATGAAACAAAATATGCGGGTTCTCAAACTCAAGTTCCTCTCGGTCGTTTGGATGTTTCCGTGACGTTTTACATCTATGACGTAATAGTTGCCAAACACGCTTCGTTGCGCGCCGACCATTTTGTTCCTTTCAGTGCTGGTGTTTTATGTAAATCTATCAGTGCTTTTTCGGATTACATACTTTGTGATACTATTTTTGTCTTGATATTGCTACATTATGTTTGTTTTATAACATGGTTTACTGCGTTGCTTATGGTTGTAAAAACGGTTCGGCATCGGGCAAAAGCTTCTTTTCGTTTCCGTGCAAGGAGAAGAAACCAGCAAGGTGGTGACAGTGGGTGCGGATGGTCAATAGGAAGAACTGGACTCCTTCACACCAAAGCTTTGTCAAGATCACTTTTTACGCTCATGTTTTGTGTCGGATCCCACTGTTTTGGATTCCGTGGGTTTCAAGTAGAATCATAGTTTTGAATAAACGATATCTTTAATTGTAGGTTAAACTCAAATATACTATTTTAGGTTTATCTGCATCTTGAAAAATACACACTCGTGACTTAACTCCTCATCATTCAAGTCAACAAATTCATAGTATGATACTTCCAAGACATCGATATTCAGGCAATTTCCATCAAAGCCTCGAGTCTGGGTAATGCACTCTTCATCTTTTAATCGATTTGACACCTTGTCGTACGAGCGACAACAAACGCACTCTCTCCTGGTTGACATCTCCTCGCATAAACCACACTTACACCTTGCACAAACATACGGAATATGTCATATAAATTATACATTTATGGTAAATATTAAATTAACTATTCAGATTGCTACATCTAGTTTGATTTTATAAAAGAATTATGACGTATAATTGAAATTCATTTTGTTCCATGTCATAAATACCCGGTACAATGATTGTGGAAGGACCTAGTATTAGTTACCATAGTCGGCAAAATATAAACAAATAAAACCCAGTCTGTGATACCAATAATTTATAAACACCAGACAAATTTCGAGATGCTTAAAATTGCACGTAAAAAAATACAGACCATATTTGTTGTTATGACTTAGACTTACCATTCTTCCATTGGAGGTATGATGACTCGCAACCGGTCTGGGCGCTATCAGTATCACTCACAGTTCCGCTACTCTTGCTCATGGAACTGTTCTCATCACTAGAACTTGTCAGATATGTGTCAAAAGTAACTGTTCTAGGTTCGTTCAGAGTAGGTTTGAATTGATATGGTGCTACTCAACACTGTTCAGAACACAAAGTCAAAACAGACTCCGCCTCTGTTTCTCCGTATGCACTGGCCATGTTTATTTACATTCAACGCGCTAGCGTTGACGGTTTGTTTGGCAACTATTACGTCACAGTACTTTTCCTAGCGGCAAACGTAAAAACTAAAACGTTCGGATTGCCGCTCGGAAAGGCCTCTTTCTGCACCAAGTTCTATGTTTCATTTATTAGCACATATTTTTTATAAAAAATGTGAAGCTGCAAAATTAATAAGTATGAGTAGTTCTTTTGACTGCAAAGTTTTCTTTTTTTCTGTAAAATTCACCTTTAAAAAAAGAGGTATTTTATGTGGGACATTACAGCTACAAAGTGTTTTACCTCAAAATATATTTATAAGAGGGATGGGTGAGTGTATTTAATTATTTTCGAGAAGGCCCTACATAGCCAGGTGGTCAGGGAGCTCGACTCCCTGTATGAAAGTATCAGAACTGGATCCTCATTACACAACAAATATGCTTGTCGTTTCAGGTGGGAGGCATTATAATGTGATGGTCCATCCTACTATTTGTTGGTAAAAAAAGTAACCCACGAGTTGGCGTTGGGTAGCGCTGCTAAATTAGGGACGGCTAGCGTGTAGCTTTGCGCGATATTAAAAAAATAAAAAAACGATTCAAAAAACGTAATTTCAGAAGTGACAACGAGAAATATATTTAAACAATTATTTGAAATACGTTTTACACGATTACTTGGTCCTCGTTTTATTCCTCGAAATACGTTACTGTTCCTGTTTCAAATTATAAATAACGAAAGTCCATACGGTCAGTTTAATTCGTTTTTATATCTGTATCGTCAAGTAACAGGAAGTTTGTCCCAATATATTTTGCTGTTATCTGTTTTTGCAGTACGTTGGACAAAATGAGGGTCTACTATGAGTATTTAACGAAGCCTCGTATTTCATTGAAATCAATCGAAGAAGTGAACCTTTAAGTTGGAGGGCCTGTCATGGTCAGGTGGTTAAAGCACTTCACTCGTCATCCGCGGGTCGCGGGTTCGAATCCCTGTCACACCATACATGCTCGCCCTTTCAGCCGTGGGTGCGTTATACTGTTACGATCAATCCCACTATTCGTTGGTAAAAGAGTAACCCAAGGGCTGGCAATGGATAGTAATGACTAGCTGCCTTCCCTTTCGTCTTACACTGCTAAATTAGGGGCAGCTAGCGTAGATAGCCCTCATGTAGCTTTGCGCGAAATACAAAACAAACAAACAAACCTTTAATGTTGATCATCAAATTTTACGTTTGTTTTATGAGGCTAAGAATAACCAAAAGTTTATTTTATTTTTTTGCCACCTGGAAAGAAATAGCGCCATGTTTGAATGTTATATATAAAACATACATTAGACCCATAGCAGATAGACTTCTACATAGTACAATAAATTATTTTCATAAAAAATTGAGAAAAAATGAACTAGTAGGCGAACTAGACAGGTACTGTATACACGATGAGAATAGTCCTAAACATCTTTCCCCTCGAATATATATTTCCAAATAAAACAAAAGGGCCACCTGTAAACTAGATTCCACACTAGTTTAGGAATTAACTAAATAAACATTGAAAGGGATTTATGCGAATGTTTTATAGCTGATACCTATCTAATGATAGTGCGAATTGTTATGGAACTATTAAGAGAAATGATATATATACACCAAGTGTATATGTAGATAGTGCATGGACATTCCCCTGATAGGGGACCTGAGTAAGTGCGGGTTACTATGGCCCTCGTGTAAAATTTATAAATACACTTAACAGTCGCTAAAACAAATACAAAGGAAGGAGGAAGAAGTCGACACAACCTGACCCTCCTGGGTATACAAACACAAATACCCAAATGACCATAAAAGAGAGAGAGAGCGATGATCGGGGAGGATGGGGGGGGGTGTAATTTGAGGATAACTTACACAGAATCACCCGTTCTCCAGAAAAGCGAAAAGTTCTGGAGTTATTATGTGCAAGTAACAAAGTATAGTTGTCTGTTAGAAGTGTACTGAAGGAGACAAGACAAGACGTTTAAATTGTGAAGCGGGAAAGTGGGATACTATTTACTGAGTGTTTGTTTTGTTTGTTTGTGTTTGAATTTCACATAAAGCTACTCAAGGGATATCTGCGCTAGCCGTCCCTAATTTAGCGGTGTAAGACTAGTCATCACCACCCACCGCCAACTCTTGGGCTACTCTTTTACGTACGAATAGTGGGATTGACCGTCACGTTATAACGCCCTCACGGCTGAAAAAGTGAGCATGTTTGGTGTGACGAAGATTCGAACCCGCGATCCTCAGATTACGAGTCGAACGCCTTAACTTACCTGGCCATGCTGGGCATTTACTGAAGAACTAGAGATTGACTGATTGTGCACTTGGTGGGGGTTAAATAAAAAAGTTGAATAAAGTTATTTCACACAATTAGCATGCATGACGAATAAAGAATTAATACAGAGGTTAAGAAGTTTAAGAAGGTCAGGTGCACAGAATGATCTCTGGTTCCGTGTATTGTTGAAAATAAAATTTCCACAGTCTCAGTTTCTTCAAGACTTCTGTCCTGTGCTGGGTTTTAGGTTAAGATTCTGGGTGACCTATAATGACCTCCATCCATTGTGTAGGGTGAATGCTCGTGGCTACAAGTTAATAGTGCCATGCAGCCAACGTCTAGAAATAGAAAACTATTAGAGGTCAGAACAAATCCGTACCAATGTCCCTCAAAACTACAATCACAAAACATGTCTCTCTGTGTCGCTGACCAATCAGAAGAGAAGCTCTTTTAATGTTGACGTTTCTGTTCTATGTAGCAATCAAAAACGTCAAGCAGGACACAATCCATGACAAGAGGGTAAGACTGTGTTTCCTTAAGTCTTTAGACCTTGAGAATGCAAATACCACATAAAACAGCAAGACAAGGCTACAAAAGGTAATGCCCCAGGCTATATTTGTCATACGACCTCAACAGGATTTGGAAAATTTGTAAAGAAATATGCTCAAGATGTGTACTATCTTTTCTTGATGACGAGAAACCGACTTCAAATAAAAATGTATCTCAGAACAGCTAGTATGGGTATGTACACTTTTATTGATAAGGAGAGAACAACGTTTCGACCTTCCTTGGTCATCTTTCTTAACCTAAAATTCCAAACGATCAACCTGTATAAAATTATTTCCTCAATAGTATCTGCATTACGTTGTTTCTGTAGAACATTCCATACAATGCAGAATCTCATTAGAAACGTTCTCAAACGGCGCGGCCCGGCATGGCCAAGCGTGTTAAGGCGTGCGACTCGTAATCTGAGGGTCGCGGATTCGCATCCCCTTCGCGCCAAACATGCTCGCCCTCCCAGCCGTGGGGCCGTTATAATGTTATGGTCAATCCCACTATTCGTTGGTAAAAGAGTAGCCCAAGAGTGGGAAGTGGGTGGTGATGACTAGCTGCCTTCGCTCTAGTCTTACACTACTAAATTAGGGACGGCTAGCACAGATAGCCCTCGAGTAGCTTTGTGCGAAATTCCAAAAACACACAAACACACACGAGTCATTGTACTACGGTTATAGTTTTATCAATTAATATATGTAAATACAATCGTTTTTGGGGTGCCATCTTATGGCAATTTCCAAAAATAAAAGTGAGTTTACTAATTTATCGGTAGAGACGTCAGGATGAACATCAAGGGGCATTTGATTTAGGCCAGTTACTGATGTGTTTAAACTGTCCACTACAAACCTTCGTGTGTTTTTTTAATCTATCATGTACAAGACCCCTCTCCTAACACCACATACGCATTTTGATCTTTCAAAAATCCAACCAAAGATATGAAAATACAACGCCAGTGAAGTATTTTGAACGTTGCTTAGGTCTTAAATTTATGTTATTGTAAATATTGCAGGACGTAATTTCACTCACCAGTCCAGTTTTCTTGTTCTAGATGTTTAAGAACTTTCTGCCGAAGTTTTTCCACGTCTTCTATACCGCTAAAATTTTCTACCTCATTGACGAGTCTAGTTTTTATATGACCCATATTAAAATTCTCACCTAGGAAAGTGAGAAACAGGAGTTTCAATAAAGTAAAATGAATTACAATATATATACTGTTCCTTTCGATTCAAAGAACCAGTAAGTTAACAACTTTCAGCTACTATTTTTATTTTACTAAATTTATATTTTATATTCAAACGTTTATAGTTAAATATACTATCTCAACTGACACTTTTCTCTCTCGAAATAAGCCTTAAACCTCTGTCCATTGTTTATGTATAAAACCTGATTCTAACGAGCCAATCAAAACTGCGTAACTTAGCGAACTCGGTATCTTTGTCACTGACGTCACATGGATTAGAAAGTAAACTTATATATTTTGCCAGATTATAACTTCGTGAGACATAAAGAATGTTCGAAGGCAAAAGCGTATTTCGGTCTATCGTTGTCGTCCATACAATGTAAATATCACACGTGAGGGAAACCAGTTAGCTAGCACTCATGAAGTCTTTTTTATTTAAAAAAAAAATACTATTTGCAGTTTTCAAGAAATATTTACGTTTACGTACTTTAATGTTCTTCACGGTATTAACTTAAAAATATATAAAACAATTTAGAAATGTGTAAAAGTTCAGGTAAAGATTTGTACAACTTCCTTACAGAATTGTGGTGGTTCTATCAAATCGAAATGCTTATACAAACAAAGATTATCATTATATTTTAGTTTTAGATTCAAATGTACACAAGCGAGATAACGAAATAAGACTGAATAAAATGACTGAGCTATTTAAGTATTTAACGAAATGTTTCTTTTCCAAAAGAATAATCCTTATGCCTCGAGAATAATCCGAATGCCAAGGCATTCCCAACATTATTATGACCGTAAACGACTTATCCGTGATAACGAGAAAACCCACTTGTAGAGAAAATTATGTAAAAAAAAAACGGCTGGTATGTGTAGAGAAAGCACTATATAGAAGAGTGAACAAAATTTCGACCTTCTTCGGTCATCGTCAGGTTCACAAAGAAAGAAAGAGGTAACTGACCGATAGCTGATCATATGTTTGAAGGCGGTGTGTAATTGAGTGTAGGAATGTAGAGGGCATGCTTAGATGTTGGATATATTTATTAATATAGGTATAAAAGTATTCCTCTGTATTGATTTATTTTGGGCTTGAGTTGTTGTATAAGTAAGGTTTTTAAATTTTGCGTTTGTTTATGTTTGTTTTTTATTTAGTATTTGGGTATTTTTTATGGTTATGTTGTGTTTATTTGATTTGCAGTGTTCGAAAACATGTGACTTTTTATGTTCTTTGAATCTGGTTTCAAATTTTCTACTTGTTTCTCCAATATAGAAGTCGTGGCGGTTAACACATTGTATTTTATAAATAATGTTGGTGTTGTGTTTGTCAGTGTAGTTTTTACATAGTATAAACCTTAATCTTGTGCCTGGTTTTTGAACAAATTTGGTATTAACTGGAATGTCATATTTTGTTACTAGTTTTTGTCAACTGTTGGTTATTTTTCTGCTGATGTCGAGAGTATATGATATGCAGCAGGTTTCGTCATTTTCTAAATCGTGGGATATATTTACTTTAGTCGGTTGATTTTGCTTTTTGTCTAGGTGTGTACGTATAATGTTTTCTACGGTTTGTGGAGGTAACTTGTTGATGATGAGTATTGTTTTATTTTGTCTAATTTGTCGTTAATTTTATCTGGTGAGTATAGTTTTATGGCTGTGTTTATTTGGTTTATTAGTATATTTCCAAGTTATCTTAGGGAAAGATATTTTGTTTCCACAATATACTAGAAAATCCAATTTTTGCTTCGAAAAGACAGGGAAATAATGTCTATGGCACATTACCTATGCAAAAAGAAGGTGCATGTTATTATCTTGAAAATTAAAAGGGAAATCGTAGCTTTGTTTTGTTTTTACAGGATTCTCACGTAGACTATACTCAAGAAGTACCAATATTAATAGCAATAGTCTACAAAATGTGGGGCAAACAAAACCTCACGAGTACAATGACACAACGTTGACCAAAGCGAGCGGGCCCGGCATGGCTAAGTATATTTCTTAAGGCACTCGACTCTTAATCGGAAGGTCGCAGGTTCGCATCCCTGTCACACCAAATATGCTCACCTTTTCAAGCGTGAGGGCATTATAATGTGACAGACAATCCCACTATTTGTTTGTGAAAGAGTAGCTCAAGAGTTGGCGGTGAGTGGTGATGACTAGCTGCCTTCCTCATAATCTTACACTGTTAAATTAGGGACGGCTAGCGCAGATAGCCCTCGTGTAGCTTTGCGCGAAATTCAAAAAACAAACTAAACAAATCAAGCTGCAAATAACTTTATGATTTGAATTGCTTTCATGACTCTGAAAACATTTAGAAACGAAGTATTTACTGCAAGGTATTCGTTATCAATATTTCACCGAGTTTATGATGAACTCCAGTTCCTTCTATGTAAGGACTGTTTGTTACCTGACATGGATGCAAGAAATGCTTGTTACTTGTCTTAGGTATGAGGACTAGCTGTTACTTAGCTTGGATGCAACTAAAGATTAGTTAAGTTTTCGAGAAGAGATTCCCTTTCTAAAATGTAATATTTCCCAATAGGAAAAATTAAATCACATCAAAAACTATAATCGTATGCCCCGTGGTACAAAGATATATCTGCGGACTGACACCGCTAGAAACCGGGTTTCTATACCGGTAGTAACCAGATCACAGATAGTCCATTGTTTAGCTTCGTGCTTAACTTCAAACAAATAAATCGTTTTGAAAATATGCCCTTCTAATTAAATAATTTCAAAATAACTTGTTTTCAAAACATGTCATTCTAATTTGATAATACAAGAACTACTCTCATGTATGCTGAGTTACACATAATAATATTTATACAATAATAAATTCATGTTCCGCATTGCAAAGTTTCAAAACATCTGGTGGATAACTGCAAATTCCAGCTGACACGAAATAGGTGACACAGTTTTGTGGCTGTACAGATGGCAGGTCAGGTAAGTTTATCACGATGATCATCAAAAATTATTTCGCTATAAGGCTTCCTATGTATTACAAACTTGCATTTTTAGGATCAATCACAATCGCGGGCAAATTTGTGAACTAGATTCTGAAATGCTATTTTCCGGTTGTGAAACCAAAATTCTAAATTCCTGTTTGGGGTTAAATTATATTAAATTCGCTTAGTCAGCAGGTTTATAGAAACGTAGTTTTTGTTGCTATTTTCGATCATTATAGTTATGCCACGACACTTGATTACTTATCACCATTAACTTATAGCTATTTCCAGTGGTCTAGGAAGAAGTTGCAAAATGAGACATGCAGATTTTACGATTGGTATATTAGTCAAATATACGAAAGGATTCTGATGCCTTTGGTTATTTTTATAACAGTTCCTTACAGCAAGTATATTTCCGTTTCTTTTTCCAACATAAATTGTTTTGTAATAAGTATAGCTGCTAAATTTCCTTTCCACGAGGGCCGCGGGTTCGAAACCCCATCACACCAAACATGCTCGCTGTGGGGGCGTTATAATGTTACGGTCAATCCCACTTATTCCTTGGTAAAAAAAGTAGCCTAAGAGTTGGCGGTGGGTGATGATGACTAGTTGCTTTCTGTCTAGTCTTACGCTGCTAAATTAGGGACAGCTAGCATAGCTAGTCCTTGCTGTTGGCGATAATTTTGACTGTAAACAAAATAATATCTCACGTAGTGTTAATGTTTTGCTCGTTCTATTGAAGTTATACAATATATTCAGTCTGTTTCTATAAATTTCTTCACACAAACATCCGGAGATGTACAAATTTTGTAAAATGTATTTATGAAGGGTTTTATCTCGTCAATTGCAGTAAACTCCAAACAAATAGTCCATTGTGCCGCTTTGCACTTAAAGCAAACAATTAAACAAAAATAGTTATGATTTGATTTTCTTATACTGTATAATTTTGTTAAACTCTGTACACGTCTTACGACTAGTTTTTAGCTCTACTAATAGTGTTATTTGCAATTTAATTTGAAACATACACGTGAAAGTCATAAGGTTTAAAGTTATTGTAATAATCACAATAGATCAGTTTAATTAAAGTAAATTTGGTGCTGTTGACAATAACGTGAATCATTCTGATAGGTTTTATTTACACTAAGTAGATTGTTTGTTTGTTTTGGAATTTCGCACAAAGCAACTCGAGGGCTATCTGTGCTAGCCGTCCCTAATTTAGCAGTGTAAGACTAGAGGGAAGGCAGCTAGTCATCACCACCCACCGCCAACTCTTGGGCTACTCTTTTACCAACAAATAGTGGGATTGACCGTCACATAACGCCCCCACGGCTGGGAGGGCGAGCATGTTTTGGCGCGACTCGGGCGCGAACCCGCGACCCTCCGATTACGAAGCGCACGCCTTAACGCGCTAGGCCATGCCAGGCCCACAGTAAGTAGATACACTGAAATATTTTATCTAAATTCAAATACAATATAACTCGCTGCAAGGCTTGACATAGCCATGTGGGTTAAGGTGTTCGACTCGTAATCCGAGGGTCGCGGGTTCGAATCCCCGTCGCACAAAACATGCTCGCCCTTTCAGCCGTGGGGGCGTTATAATGTTACGATCAATCCCAGTATTCGTTGATAAAAGAGTAGCCCAAGAGTTGTCGGTGAGTGGTGATAACTAGCTGCCTTCCCTCTTGTCTTACACTGCTAAATTAGAGATAGCCCCTGAGTAGCTTTGCGCGAAATTCAAAACAAACTCGCTGTATGATGGGAAGTACGCTAAACTATGCAATATAATTTTCGTTTTGCATACGCTGTCATCTAGGGAAAAGAAACATTTCGTAACTTTCGCTGTTATAGGTACTGGCATCTTGGTTCAAAAACTGGATTTTTGTATTTCATTTTTTAGTGCAAAGAGAAAATAAAATAGCTTATACATGTTATGTGTATATTCAGTTTGAAGGCTTTGTTCTGATGTGTTGTACAACTTTTGACCCATTTAACGTATAAAGGAAAAATCCATAAACACGAAGATTTCTCAGTTAATCTCGTGCATGGTCTTTATTGTAGTTTATTTAGTGCATAGCTTCACAGTGGGCTGTTTGCGCTTTGCACACCGTAGGGAATCGATTTCCTGGACTTTACGTTGTAAATCAGTAATCTACTGCTGAAACACCAGGGGAAATACTGTGAAATATTTCTATTTATAGAATTCTTACCTGGCAGTAATTTAGCTCGATAAATTTGCTTTCTTTGTAACATCACAAGCTAATCTACTATCATCACAATACTAAAAATTAGAGAACCAGTTCTTTTACCACAAATGATGCCCATTTAAAGTATGCGTACCTCATGTTATCTATACTATAATATGGGACTGTGCACGCAAAGACTTTGTCAGTTCTGAAGACATTGCCCTCAAATACCTAGTTCGAATGAAATAAATGTGCACGATAAGTTATTGAAAGTTAAAATTATGTGTACGATAAGTTATTGAAAGTGAAAATTGTGTACACAATAGTGGTTTATTTACAATTATTTACTATATTCGAGTTCAATTGTACTCTTACTGGCTTTTGAGGCGAAAGACAGCATGTCAGTAATATACTTGTAGACAAAATCAAGAAAAATGAAATGCTACACTGTTAGGTCACAACAAACTTACTGCAGTATTTCACAATCCTTAAATTACCTATATTAATAACCATTCTCCCTGGAATAAATGTGACACCACCCCAGGAGGATATTCCACAGAAATGGGGCAGATATCCTAGTTGCCTTGCGCCATAAAACGCCAAACCAACCAACCAACCACAGAGACAGGAATAAGAAAGTGTAAGACCATGGAACAAACACTGTAGCATGTTACCTTTGTCTTAGGTAGGCTTTCTAAAAGTTATACGCAATGGGTTAATGTGTTGAACCTTCTGGCACATCCAGATATTTTATCTATTCAGAGCAGTAGAAAGACACTGACACACATTGGTGAATTCACATTTCTGAAATCTAGATAGAAGCTTGTTTTGTTTGTTTTGGAATTTCGCACAAAGCTACTCGAGGGCTATCTGTGCTAGCCGTCCCTAATTTAGCAGTGTAAGACTAGAGGGAAGGCAGCTAGTCATCACCACCCACCGCCAACTCTTGGGCTACTCTTTTATCAACGAATAGTGGGATTGACCGTCACATTATACACCCCCACGGCTGGGAGGGCGAGCATGTTTAGCGCGACGCGGGCGCGAACCCGCGACCCTCGGATTACGAGTTGCACGCCTTACGCGCTTGGCCATGCCAGGCCTAGATAGAAGCTTAGCAACCACCTGTCATCCTTACAATCACTACTGTAGATAATCAAGCAAGCCCTGAAGGTTTTACAACCCTGTCATTTAATATATGTCTAATTTTAATGCTTGCAATATCCACATTGGTTTGAGGAAGCCTGCATTATGGAAGTTTTTTCAAGTTTCATCAGTTGTGTTTATATAATTACTGTAATAATTAGACAGTCATTGGTACGAGAAACACTTCCGGTAATTTTATTGTAAATTTGACAGAAAGAAAAGTAGCTAGTCATCAAAGAAGAGCCTCAAATAGATAGATGAAATTTAGTGTAACAGTTTTTTCGTCAGGTGTTTGCTAAAATAAGAACGTATACCATTATCTGAAAGAATAGTTGTTTTATAAAACAACAAAAAATCAAACATATAACTGTAAGTAGAAAATACCATTGAAAATAATATATAATACAGGTTCTACTGAATCTGTTATAAAGACGACTGGTGTGGGTATTAAAACTTTATTTAAAATAAAGTACAGAGCAACGTTTCTACTTTATTAGGCCATCTTCAGTTTAACAAAGGGTTTATAATTAACCTTTTTTATTTCGGGTGTGTTTCTCACCATGAAATGCTACTTGATTTTTCGCGTAGGTTGTTAAAGCTTATTTTATTTTTGAAGTGTAAGTTTATCCAAAGTAGTAATAGTAAATATTTAAGTCACTGTGTGTTCAGTCACATTAAATTTTGTTTAGTGAAATTAAACAAATAATAAAATGAGTATATTATCATTCTGTTTAAATTAAATGTTATATTTTTTACTGCCTGTTCCAAGTATAATGGAATGCATCTGTGTTTACTGAGACAACGAGGCTTAGTAGCCGTAGTAACTTGTCCAAATCGTGTGTTAATATTTTCAGGTAATACTGTTACTAGTGATGTTAATGTGATGTGATTTTGGTTTTGTGAGGTTATTCAGAACTTGTGGACGAAAATAAATAACTACCTGTGTTATTTTTAGTCCATTCAATTTAATTTTATACCAATTTAACGACTGTAACTGCAAGTAAAGTAACCGTAACATTAAAACTCAACATTCTAATGAGAATACTAATAGTAACAGGTTAACGGAAAATTAGGCCTAAGACTTAATGTATAATATAGTTAAGAATAATGTTAGGCCAGGAACATAACAAAGTTGTCATATTAGTATATACAGAGGCTATACAAATATCACATAATCATAAAGAAAACAACTAGTTCATTGTGTATTAAGCAGGAATTAAATTGACAGTGAAATAATGAGACTGGAATAAGCTAAACAAATAATGTTAATACTAATAATCATTAATACTGTAGTAGTATAAGTAGACCTAGTAACGTCCATAATCATAGTAGAACTGGTATTTTGTATCGGTGCTATTACTAGTTTTGCTAATAGAGCCAGTTTGGAATAAGTTAAATTTTAATGTTACAACTTACACTGTTACATAACTGTAGGAAAGCTAGGGGTTTTAGTTTAATAAGAAATTAGTAAATATAAATAGAGGTTGCAAGAAATGGTTGATAATGTTGAAACTGAAGTAACTGTTAGAATTATTTACTTTTAATTAGGTTGGTTCTAAGCAAAATGTTAAAAATTGAGATTTTATCCATAAATAATTTGATAAGATTTTTTTTTTTTAGACAGATGGGTGATTATAATTATGTTTGTTAATTGCTTAGTTTCTGGGTTCATTAACCAGTTATTACATTTAACTAATCA
The DNA here is from genome assembly GCF_004210375.1 of Tachypleus tridentatus. Lineage (NCBI taxonomy): Eukaryota > Metazoa > Arthropoda > Merostomata > Xiphosura > Limulidae > Tachypleus > Tachypleus tridentatus. The sequence goes on along the minus strand of NC_134827.1, from coordinate 78,206,580 downwards.
GTTATTCTCACATGTGACATGGACAGTTGGAATATAGTAATAATCTAAAACACAGATTTTGTATTAGTTAACTATTTTTGTTAGCTGTAACACAAACTGATTTAGCTGAACAACCTGAAACTAATCAGACGTAGTATTGAAAACTCGTAGTAGCAATATTTTGATAGTGTAAATAATTAAGAACATTAATACTAATAACTGGAAATGTAATTAGTTGATTATTTTAATATTAACTGATTTAATGATATTTTTGATTATTTTAGTAATATTAATTGATATAATAATATTTTGGAATAACATGGACCTACTGGTTCGTCTTAGCTTTTCCATCATCTAAACTAAATTAAAATAATTAATAAAATCAAATTTTAAAGCACGTCAAAGCATGGAAGTGGCAGTGCAACTCAGTCTTTAGTGCTTCATCCTACTCTTCTTATCCTGCATCTTCATGCTTGGTTTTTATCAGGTTCTTTGTGAGGAATTCAGGCTTGTCCCAGTGTGTGCTTGTTCCATTTGCCCTTCCTCCATGGAAGTTTATCAGCATAAATGGAACATTGTCAGCCGTCTGTCTCAGCTCATTGAATACTATCCCTCGTATTGTTGAATTTCTTACTTGGCTTTTAAATTGGGATCCTCTGTTTCCTTTGTTTTTGGTTATTGCATGGATTTATCCCAAACCTTTTGTTTTTCCAGGTACAGTAGGGTATTTACTTCTTATGCACTCTTTCTGTTGATATGTTCCTTCTGGATTCATAGTCCTCCCTAGTGGGCTGCCCTTTCGAACTGGGATATTAATGTGGTTCTCTATTTCCTAACTTTGGCTTTGTTCAAACCACTTTCCACATGTTCCTTGTTTCACCTTTTCCTTAAGTCTTATTTACTTCTATTAGCCTGTGGATGTTTGCATTCTGATTTATTTGCCATCAGTATTTCACATACTCTATTTCATACTATGTAATTTGTTTCTTATCTTAAAAATTCTTTCCTCCCCACCCGGCATGGCCAGGTGGGTTAAGGTGTTTGACTCGTAATCTGAGGGTCACAGGTTCAAATCCCAATTGCATCAAACATGCTCACCCTTTCAGCTGTAAGAGCATTATAATGTGACAGTCAATCCCACTATTCATTGGTAAAAGAGTAACCCAAGAGTTGGCAGTGGGTGGTGATGACTAGCTGTCATCCCTCTAGTCTTACACTGCTAAATTAGGGACAGCTAGCACAGACAGCCCTCGAGTAGCTTTGTGTGAAATTCGAAAACAAACAATCTTTCCTCCCTCAAACCTCAGCATCTAAGGAGGGTAACTCCTCCTTTTCACAGATTTCTCACTTTTATCCCAGATTTGGTCTAGCTAGACTTCTATGTCCTGTATGTGCTCCTTGATCTTATATTACTCACATGTATGAGTATTTATTGTTGATTTGTTTGTGATATAAACTTGATACCAATGCATACTGAGTTATGGTGTGCAAGTGCATAAGTACTAAGTTAGGTTATAGGCTTACATCAGTTATGTAAGCCTATAACCTAATCAGTTTTGCTATTAGTATTCTTTTTATCCGGGTATTACTTGTACCTGAATGGATTTGTGGCTGAGCATATGACTGTTGCTTGTCCAATGTTTATGAATAGTCTTGTGTAGCTTGTTTTGATATGTAAAATAAACAGCTTTCCCCAGATTATTTGATGTGTCTTTATTGAGTTTATAAAAGCTATTACAATTGCTTTGTTGCATTACAGCATTGTCATAAATTCATTTATTTAATCTAGTCAATACCATGTTTAATTGATATAAACAGTGTCTTATCCATTACCATGTCATTGGCATTGGATTCATGATGGGAAAAATGAAGTCTAATAATGTAGAGGAACACAAAACATTTTATTTACAAGGTTTGAACATTTTGGAATATGCTTATTCCATCTTAATTCCACCTGTATTGTCTGTGTGTTATAATTCCCAGCTTTGTGGTAATGACTCAACTGAGTAACCAGACACTTTCCAAGAGTGACTGAGTAACTTAGCACTTTCTCATGTGCTAAGTTGAAGGGAGAAAGTTAGTGTTATATTTCTGTAAAGTCTAGTAGTAGTGTTATATATTTTAGGATCATTATAAATAAGTTTAGAATAAACACAACTTTGTGTTACTGTGTGAAACAGTTTGGGAACTGCTGTGTTAGGGCTTGTCAATATCAGTAGTTTCTCATCACACTCAAACTAAAAGCAGGCTAGATCAATGCTAAGGTTAACAGTTTAATGTGGATAACTTTATACATCAGCTAGCCAGTTGAAATAAAACAAATAAATAAAGCTTTTGATGTTTTTTCTTTTCATAGATTTAATATTAGTGTAAATAATGAAGAAATGCAGAACCACATGACATTTTATGAAAAAAACATTAAAGTATCACTGTTTTTAAAAAAGATGTTCATCATAAAATCTCTGATCAGACCAGAAGTAAAGATTGCAGAAGATTTAATTTTTAGACAAAAAACAAATTACAAAATAATCTTAAAAAATTATGATTCATCAAGTTATCTTACCTTATAAGTGGCAAAATTTTCATATAAAATTATGTTGTCCAAAGGTGTTACACATAAAAACTTTAATAATAAATATAGTAATATGTATTACACCTTGAATTGACCAAATTTATTTCACAACTCTGTTCAAACTGAGGTATTACATTTTATTTCTTAAGAAAGGCCCTAATACAATCTTAAATTACAAGCTTTCAGTTGTATTCCATTCAAAGATCTTAAATGTATTATTTGTGTATTTGTTTTTGTAGTTATGAGTTGTTTTACATCATCTGTAGCGATTCCCCCATGCCTAAACATGTTGGCTATGTTCAAATTAAGTATCCTTTTAGATCCCCCCCTCCTTGAAGGTAAAGTTATCTATGTTAAAGCATGATTATCTAATTAAGTAGATAAAAATGGGAGGAGGATGTAAGGACAGGAATCCTGTTTTTAATATTTAAACTTTTCACAGTTAGTGTTAGCTTTGAAAATCTTGTTTTTAACATCTAAGTTTTTCACAGTTAGTGTTAGCTTTGAAAATCTTGTTTTTAACATCTAAGTTTTTCACAGTTAGTGTTAGCTTTGAAAATCTTGTTTTTAACATCTGAGCTTTTTACAGTTAGTGTTAGGTTAACTCAATGTGAACCATTGCAAGAGAACGTTACTAGACTTGACTTTTCTGCATTAATAACTTTTATTTCAAGCATCTTTAGTTACATGTTCTCTCAATTGGAAGTTTAATACTTTAATATATGCTTGTTAATTAGCACTGCACAAGGATATACGAGTTCATACTTTCACAAAGAACCACCACACTTATGGCTCCACCAATTGACAATAAATACCTTGTAAATTAACTATTTATATATTGTTACCATTTTAAATCTGGGTTCATTATAATTCTGAACTTTTGATCATGTAAATAATTTTGATGTATTTTGTATTTAATACAGTTACAAATGAGGGATTTATTAATGTTTTATTTTCTTCTTACTTTGTGAAGATTATATCAAAAATACCTTAACTTCTTTTAATTTGCATATATTTACTGGCTTGATGATGAATAGTAATATTTTTTTCTGTCTTTAACTTGGACATAGGTTTTTGGTGCTTTCAATTAAATAAAAAACAAACTTCAAGAAATTAAAACCTAACAAAATATAAATTATTAAAAACAAAATAATGGTAACTTTGGAAACAATTGACATTTTTACTATTAAAGATTTGCATAATATTGTATACACATCATGTAGTGGGTAGCTTACTAGGCTGAAGATGAGAAGATCCAAGGTTTGACCTATGATATGATCCTGAGCATTTTGCATAGATGTGTTACAACCATGACAATCATTTCTGCTGTTAGGTTAAGTGTGGCCAGGAAAGTGGTAGGTGTTGTGGACTTCTTATCTTTCCTCAGATCGGCAGTTCTACGTTAAGGATAGATATGCCAACACACATATAAATGTAGATTTTTTTTAAAAATTTATTTAGAATGAAGATAGCAGTTGAAGGATGTGCTCATGGGGAGCTTGATAAGATATATGAAACAATAAGTTATATAGAAGAACAAAATGGGATAAAGGTAAGAAGTGCCTTTAGTTTAACTAATAAAGGTTATGAGAAGGCATACATAACAAAGATTCTATAAAAAAAATATTTTAATAAGGCTTAAATTTTCACTTTTGAATCCTGCTAATGACAATAAGTACATATTAGACTTCAAATCAAAAACTATCCAGGTTGTTTGAAGAGAACCTACTGAGTAATTATTTTTGTCATTTTTACATACCATGAAGTAGAAACAACAAAGAATCATTTAGTCTCAAGGTTTTCAATGTATGCTATATTTACAGAATAGCAAAAATTAAAACTTTTTTTATTTTTGAGAAAATCACCATTTCTCCCTCTTAAATACTTGGGTGCTTGTTTTTCATTATTACCAATGTCAACTCATAAGCTACTGAAAGTCTGTTAAAAAAAAAAAAGTTTAACTGGTTCCTAACTTGTCTCTTCTAAATTTATGCATCCAGAACTGGCATCTTTTCTGATAACTAAAACATTGCAGTTTTTAGCTTTCATGTACGCATTGGATAAAAGTACATTATTTTCTGAACCATCATCTATTTATGGATATATTTTTAATTTATCTGTCTGTTGTGAGTGTCATAGTTGTCTTTACAAAACTTTGTATACTCAGATTTTGTGTTACCTTGATGTGAGTTGTTTTTTTTAATGTCTTTTGTGTGAATAATATTTGTTAAAAACCATCTATGACTGTGTTGCCTTGTTTGGAGGTTTTAAGGTTTTTTTCTTAAAATTATAGCATTGTAACCAGCTAATAATTTAGTAGTCAGCTGATATTGCTAGGGGCATCCATGTCACTCTCCACTCCAAATATATTTTTACAAGTTGCAGTAATATTTATGCTTTAGATAAAATAAAAGTGTCAGTAGAATGATTTTAGGATTGAACTGGGATGGATTGATGAAGGGGAAAACAGTGTCTTCTAATTAAAACAGATAGGAGTAAGGATATAAAAAGAACTTTATTTACAATAGTAGAATGTCTTGGGATATGTCTATCCATCATCAGTAAAGTTTGGAAGTGAGGTTTATTCATATATATAAAAACAAATTAAATAATGTTTGAGAACATGAAGCTTATAAAACATTTAAAAACAGTTAACAGTAAAATAAGTACATAAGCCATACATTGAACTAAAGAAAACACCCAAATGATTAATATTAGTGTTGAATTAACTGTAAAGTAAACGTGCTTATACATGAAATATTTGTGGGTGTTTGTTAACATACTAATTAAAATAATTTTACATGGAAATATGCCTGTAAATCACTGTAAAAGTTGTATATCTTCAGGAATTATAGAGCTACATTAAAAAAAGGGTTGATACCTTTAGGTGCATATGTGATAATGGTAAAGTTAATATATGTGTTATGACCTATGTTTTTTGTTTTTAATATGGATCATTCTTTTGAATGACAGGGTTCTAGTAGGTAAAGTACAATCCTATTGGGTATCTTGAGTTACATATATGGCATTGAATGTTTACTTTTTTCCAACATGTGTCCTTACAGTATGCACGTGTATGTGAGCTTTAAATCAAGGATGTTCGTAGTTGGTTCTTATTTTATATATTTTATGCGTCAAAGAACTTTGTAATTTGTAAGGTTTTAGAAGTAAGTTTGAGCTAGGACTTTGAGGGTTTTTAACCCATGCAAGCAGTTTGTTACAAAAATTTACAGCTAGGTGTAAATTGGCAAAAATGAACTAATGCAGACAGTTAGATTGTCATTAGCAGCTACGTTAAGCATTAGCTAAAGTCTAACAGTTACTAATTTTCTTGACATGTTATAGCCATCTTGTGTTTTCTTCTGTAAATAATCATGTTTCCAATTTTCTAATGAGTGTATATATTAAAGTAGCTCATTTTTTTATGTTTACAGGTTGATCTTTTAATTATATGTGGAGATTTTCAAGCTGTGAGAAATCGTAGTGACTTGGAATGTATGGCTGTTCCACCCTACTACAGGAAGTTGAATACATTTTACAAGTATTGAAATTACTTGATTTTAAATTTTGTGCCACATAATAACTTTATGGGGATGGTGCAATGCATGATTAAAAGCTTGAATTATATATTCTTACATTAAAATAATACTCAACATAAAATGTTTTGAAATTCAGTTACTTGCTGATGAAAACATAATATTTTTTTACGTTATTTCAGTTTTTAAATTCAATTTTTTCTTTTTCAAAAATGTTTTAGGGCTAATTGGTATCACATACTAAACATTTTGAAATAATATTCTTTACATTATTAATAGCCTTGTTTTTATAGGAAGTATTTGACTGTTTGTGTGACATTACATCATAATTATACTGATAATAACATGGACCTGCAATGGTTTTATTGTCTTAAACTTTTTAAATGTTCAACAGTAATTCTTGTATCACAAATCTCAAAATAATATCCATTTTTCTGCATCACGTACAAATTTTTCATGTAACATCATACTTAGTATTACATAGCTGAATCATTTTCCTTGAAATTGGATCACATTTTGTTATGCTTAATGTGTTGACAACCACTAGCTATAGATTTCTCTAGACCAATTGTGGAGTGAGAATCTTATAGATCGTTTTAGAACCCTTACAGTAATAATAAAAAAATGTTCATTGTGGTGAATGAAATAACATGATCTAAGTAAGAGTTGTTTTTTTTATTCTCAATTTGTAAAAAAATCCTTATGTGATACAAAAAATGAATATTATTTTGAAAATCTGCATCATTGAATTATGAAAAGTCTGTTATTTAAACAACTTTTATAAATTGCAGGTCTGAGTAGTTACAGAAATATGTTTAGTAGCATACTGTGAGTTTCCATAGTAGTGTCTTATGTCATTCCTCATCTGCTGCATATCACTGCTAACAAAATATTTTACTTAATGCCAGATATCATAAGTGTTTCTGGGCATACAAGTGCCTTGCTAAATATATTGTTTATATCAGTCAGTTATCATGATATAAGTGCTTTATGCTATTGAAGTGTACAGATATGTTGTTTATGCAACACTACAATAAGACAGATAATACTGTGTCAAAGTTTTCTTTGACAGTATTATGTGGTATATTCCACATTATTTTCTTTTTACTGGAAACTTTCATAAGACCTGTAAAGAAAGAGTTAAAAACATATGTTAATGCTTCAGAAATTCATGTACCAAACAGTTCCATTAAGGTTTAGTAAATGTAAGTGGTACTGTGATAATTGATGGTTTAGGCTTGACTGTCATTATATTGAAATGAAAAATCTGTCATGATGGATATTATTTCATTAAAGTCCACGTTCTAAGATCTGTTGATTTCAGTTGGATTCTAATGAGCTATTATTATAGTGCCCCCTATAGAAAGTTAGAATTTTCCAGATTGTTAAAAGTTGATACTATCAAAATCACTACATTTAGAAGCAGCTTGTCATCTCTGTAGCTTTTCACAACAAAATGTCTGAATTTAAGATGAGTTTAGAGAAAGTTTGTCAAAGATTGCAATTGTCTGGATCTCTCCTATATATTAAAGAGTAAATGCTGAACCTTTTTCTTGCATTGTGACAAGTGGGCTGGTATGTTGCTGGAGTACCATTTGAGAAAGTGCAGAGCCATATCAGGCTGTCTGTTGCATCTGCCAAGGAGACTCGAACTCCTGATTTTAACATTGTAAATCCAAAGACTTAACTCTGTCCCAAAATGGAGTTGTTGATAATTTTCAAAGCCAACTCTCTATTTCTGTATTTGTATTACATGCAGTGATTTGGCTTGTTTTGTGATTTTAGTTTTCTCTACCGTTATTACTTTTCTAATTTTTTCACATGGGATCATAGCAGATACTTTCACTTATCTCTGGGTTTCACTGCTGTTCTTTCTGTTGTATGTCTCTGATATAAAATTCACCTATTGGATGATATTGCAAGCCTCTCATCTATTAGTCCAGTGACTTCCTTGGACACACACACACACACACACACACACACACACACACACACACACACACACACAGGCACGTGTGTGTTTTCAGAGATGCATACACATATATACATGATGACGATGAACTCACTGGAAGTAAAAATGTATCTCAGGATAGCTGGTATGGACATTAACACTTTTACCAATAAAGCAGAGAACAATGTTTCGATGTTCCCCTCTGTTAGTAAAAGTGTTAATACTTATACCAGCCATCCTGAGATGTACACACACATGTGTGTATGTATATATATACGTATCTCTGAAAACAAAATGAGAAAATAGGCAGTAGTAGATTAATTATAGATTAAATTTTTCCAGTCTCATTTCTTATATTGATTTTCCTGATTACTAAGTGGAAACTGTGTAGATTTTATGATGGTCCATACCTAATATTTGGGCTGCATGAGATAGTCTCTATTGTTTTTTCTCTATTTATTATTATTTTTTTCAAGAAAGCGTTATTTTTAGACTAATTATCATGCTGTTTATATCTTGTGGCTATTCTTGATACTTGGACCTTGCTCCATTAACATCATAATAAATGACCACTACTTCTGAGTAAAGTGGACATGATATTAGGACTTGACATGTAATATTTTGGTATTCCGTTTGTTTTTGAATTAACTAGATTACCTTGTAATTAATATTTTTTCCACAGTTTGGTATAAAAAGACAACAACGAATTCCTATTCTTATTAATTTTATTTAGCTGTATTCCATTACATTTTTCTACAGTACTTTTTCAAATAACAAAATTACCCAAAATGATTTATTAATTTTTGAGTATTGTATACTGTTTTTGATATCTTATCCTTTCCTTATGTATTAGCTCTTAAAGCAAGAAATAAGATCTAGTGTTTAGTAGATTGTTCACAGAAAAAGTAAAAATAATTTGTATCAATTTTATTTGAATATTTCAAACAGTTTTCCATAAAAATATTATGGTCATTTTGGAGTTTATCTCAGCATAAATTAACTGAAAAATTATTTTTACCCTTTAGTGGTGAAACAGTTTCTTCCTTTTCTCTTCTTACAATAAACTGAAAATTGCAAGGTTTATGAATGCATTTGTTTTTTGTCCTTTCAAACTGCAAACATGTTGCTTGCATATTTTCTGTTCCTAAATCAAAGTTATTACAGTGTAGTGTAAAAAAGAGAGCTTCATTGTCTTTCATTTTATTTTTTTTGTTTGATATATTTTGTTTTAGATCTCATATATAAATATGCTCTTTTATTTTTTTTGTGACTTCAAGTTTTATGTAGGAGAGTACAGTATGATAAACTGTTTTAAGGTCTTTTGTATGTTTATAGTATAGAAGAAATAGATTATAATCATGGAAGTTTGTGTTAGTTACCCAATCAGTTGGTTTTATTCCTAAGTTTTTATTTTCTGTGTAAATGAGAGCAAATGCTTTGTGAGCATGTTGCAGTGGAACTTGGTATACATTCAAGAGAATAATATACGTTAAACAGTGAATTGTCTTGATGGCACTGATTGTGATTGGTATAATTTATTAGCTATTTCCTGAACACCACATTCATTATTAAATTTCAGATATTATTCAGGAGAGAAGAAAGCTCCTCTGCTCACTATATTTGTAGGAGGAAATCATGAAGCTTCAAATTACTTATCTGAACTCCCTTATGGTGGCTGGGTTTGCCCAAACATATATTACATGGGTGAGATATTTTTGTGTGTGCTAAATGGGAAAGTTGTCTTCTCATTTTCCTTTCTTTTTATTAGCTTTCTTTGTTTCGTGCCTCTTGCTTATAATCTTCACCATTGTATGATGCTTGCTCTGTTTGTATTTTGGACATTAACAAATGGATTCTGTGTTATAAGTTGCAAGTGTTCTATGTTGTAATGTTAATCTTGGTCATTAAATTATCAGTTTTACTGACATTTAATTGAGAGACAAATTTTAGTTTGAAAAGATCAAAAAGTGATGTTTTTTTCATTTTGTATTTTGTATTTTATTTTTCCTATTTTTTAATAACATTCCCTCTGTTATTTAGTTGCTGTCTCTTGAGTAATTTGTTATGCATGATGCCAGCTTACACTCTTTTAGAATTAACTGTAATGTTATTCTCATAGTGAAATGAGACAAAATGGTTGACACTGGGTGGCACTGAGGTCTTTGGCACAGCAACTATGGCCATATGTAAATCAGTCTGTCACTGTAAGTAATTATGTTGACCGGATATTTTGTCAATAGCCAATAATTACCACACTTTTAAAATCATTGTTTTGTTACTTTGTAGTAAATAAAAAAGAATTGAAGGCTGATAAGCCAGACTTTCAAGAATGTGGGGTTTTCGATTGGATAACACTTGAAATTTGTTTTGATCTTATAAGAGAGTTGAAAGTGGTATATTATTAAATGAATTTGGTGTTACTTTATGAAGGTAGGTGTTTTCTTTCTGGTTCTTTTCCCTGATTTTTTGTATCAAGGCTATATTGTTGAGATAGGCTTGTATGAAACTCAGTTGTCTTTTGTAAAAGTCCAAGCTGGACATTTTGTAACTGTGAACCTTACTTTTTGTTAAAAATACTATTGATACAATTTTAGTTATTCTTGCTGTAGAATAAAAGATTCATGACAGTTTTAGTGATGAAATCTGCAGAAAAACATTTTTTTTTTTTTTGCATGACGTAAATAAAATGACACTTGCAGTTTGTTCCTGTAGAGGAGTGGTCCATCCTTTGAAAGTGATCATGTGACAAGGTTTCTGTCATTTTATGTGCTTACATGAATTGATTGTTTCATTTCTTTCTAGTGTAGCAAGAGCTTTGATTGTTATAACTCTATTGGCATGCAAATATAGCAATACAATTTCATCCTTGAAGGATGACTCAAATAAGAGAAGATTTATGTCAGAAGTTTTAGCTTAGGTCTAAATTATTATTGTTTTAATAAAGCTAGAAAGATCTAAAGTGCACAAATTCTCTGAAAGAAAATTAACACTGGAGAAGTCAGTTGACTAGAAGTTTTATAAGTAGTAATTTGACATTTTCTTTGAAAGATTTATAATCCGTAATAGTTCTGATGGACAAATAATAGTTACAGGAAGTGGCATATGGTCTCTAAATGTCTTTCAGATTCCAAGTTTCTAATGAACCTAAGTATAATTGTACTGTTGATATATAATCTGCTGTAGTTGTATAGTAATTTATTAGAAACATGCTACATTGAGAATATATTATTTTACAGTCAATGGTTTCATAACTTAGGTTTTGCTGGTGTTGTGAACTTTGGAGGCTTGAGAATAGCCGGGCTTTCTGGAATTTACAAAGGTGCAGACTACTTGAAAGGTGAGATCAGTTACTTAGCTGCTGTATAAACTTAATCTTATATATATTTCACACTGTGGTGTTTAGTCAAGAAATCGTCTGTCCCGTTTAAAGAGCTGTGCATGAAACATTCACTTTTGAAATGATATGACAACAGCCATGAATAATGCTGATGCCAAATTGTATTTCATAAGCAGGATATTCTACATTTAATTGTTAGGAATTAATCAGACTATCATTAGCATTTCAACATGTGATATAACCTAAGAAATAGAAATGTATATTTTTTATGTATTGTTGATGAGTGACTCTTAGCATCATTGTAATGCTCAACAATTATTTTTCATGATTGGTGGTGTAAGTAGCTTGAAACTCTTAAATCTGAGTGAAACCAAGAATGCAACACCATTAACCTTTTTAAAGTCCATGAAGTAATTTAAATTGATAGATTAAATTAAACATTTCTCATTACTGGGGACACAAACTTTAGCTTGTAGAAAATAAAGGTTGCCAAGAGCCTGAGAGACTTGGGTGAGTCAGGCAATTTGAAAAAGAGTTAAGAAGTGAGGGTAAGTTGAAAATTTATATCAAAATCTGTAAAATTTAGGTATAATTATGTTTACATTTTATTTCAAAACCTGCACACATTCGGATAATGGAAATTAGCTCTGCTATTTATTGGTATATTGTAATATGATTTTAGCCAATCACTTTGTGTTATTTAATCTAACAACATTTAACTAATTTGGTATACTTGCTGGTAGGTAGGTGAAACATGCTTTTTTTAACTAAAAAATAAAGGTTTATTTTACCATCTAGGAGCAGTTTCCATGTATGAAGAAACTGGTATTTAATGCTGTAGTCTGAAGTATCCCTGTTACAGACTTTATTTTTTTTATGAACAGGTTACGAACTAAAATGTTGATCAGTATGTAGGAGTATAGGTGAGAGTTCAAATGTCAGTTTGCTATATAAATGTGCATTTGAAAGTCTTCAAAAATCTGGAACTTTACCTGAAAAATTAAGAAAGAAAAAATTTGGAAAGAGTGTGGTCATCTTTTAAATAGCTTCAAAAACAACAACACGATTTGTACAGTAATTAAATGTATTTTGTAGTTCTGTGATTTTATCTTGCTTACTTGATTTATAGATACAGTCCCAAAATCCAAATATAATTATTCTTTCTGGGTAATATTAAAAATGAGTTTTTATGGTGGATTTTTGTCAGTATTTCTGATGTAGTTATTTTGATATTCGTGATGTTAGAAAAAACATGTAGGTTCAAGAAGTCGTGATAGAAACGAAATAGAAACCCTGTAACCTGAGTGCTTTTGAAAGGTGGATGTTTATTATCCAGGAGCAATCCTATATGCCTTTGAAGAAGAAAGGTCCACATTTCAAAAGTGCTCTGGTTATAAGGTTTTTATTTGTTAGCTATTTTGATAGTTATAAACTAACTTGAGACATGGCACATGGGTAAAAACTTAAGTTTCAGTGGAGATTGCTGAGTTTATAGTAACATATATTGAGATGTATTAAATACAAAGGCTGAAATGCTGAAAAACATTTTACCTTTATAAATAGAATTTATGAAAGATATAAGCTATACAAGATATTTAAGAAGTTACATGTAATGCTGGAGAAAGTTTAAAATACTTAAGCTTGTAAAACAAGTGCAGTGGAACTGTGATAACAATATTTCAGAGTATTACTACTCTGTAGCTACATTTTTTATACATTTAGTATTTAAACTATTTTTATAATGTTGTGTAAAATGATAAACTATTTTGAAGTACAAGATTAAATGATGTTAATACGTGTATAAACGACTGCTTAACTAAAGAGTCAAGTGTATAAATAATAATGTGAATTACTGCAACACCATATGAACATTCCAACCAGTATGTCTCACAGAGTCAATTCTAAAGATATATTCTATTTCCAAATCCAAGTATTCCAACCTTATTATTTTTTTTAACTTGTATGCATGCATACTAATTAGTCAACCCATTTTCTAAGGTAATAATTAACAACTCTGACAGCAAGTACCATTACTTTATGGTAGTAACTGCATGCTCATCTGCATATTATAGCATTATGTTAACAGTTCAGGGAAACTTTATGTTAACTCTTATGTTTATTGTTACTTAAAGTCAGGTTTGTAATGTGTAAAAATAGCTCATATCAGTAACTTACTTGTTTTGAATTTTCCATGGCTATTTTTGTAAATAGAGTATTATGTTATTCATTTAACTTTTTGTATATTTTGTCAAGATAAACATGTTTTTAATACTACTGTGTCTAGTCATTTAATTCACACGTTACGTATGTTTTAGTTACGTTGTTTGAGCTGTTTAAAAGCTTCCTGCTAGAATGTGGGTAGAGTTTATGTCAGTTTCTTGGTTTAAATTGTAAATTTTCTAAGGAAATCTGGTCTCTCACAAAAGCACTAGTTTTAGTTTTATTTTAAGAACATGTCTCACTGTAGGTATGTTATATCTAATAAAGTATTCTCTCTTCTAACTGGGTGGAGCTACTGCACCCCTAAACAATTTTAATATGTTCTCGCACCCCTCACAGTAATTATTTATTTAAGAATAAAGGTGTAGGTGGTCAAAACAAATGTTATCTTGCACCCCTGGTTGGGAACCACTGCTCTAGACTTTAGTCTAACCTCATAGGTTTAGTGTGCTACTTGCTATGTTCAGCAGCTATTGATACAAATTTTCCAAATCAGTATATGGCCATTTTTTATTTAGTATATCATCTCTTCTAGGTTCTACCTTATATTCAGTTCAAGTACCCCTTTTGAATATTTTGAGTATGTTATAATTTGTTATACTAGTTTTGATACTGTTTTCTTTTCTAATTATTTTCACGTATCCCATAAAAATGGATTGAATTCTTCTGAGGGTTTGGCTACATTTACCACAGTTGTGGAAACACTAATATAGAAAATAACGAATATATCCATTTCTAGGCTATCACACATAAATTTCATCTAAGTAAAGAAACTTCCTCTTCGTTCTAGGTCACTTTGAATATCCACCATACAATGAATCTACTAAACGGAGCATCTATCATGTCAGAAATCTAGAAATATTCAGACTGAAGCAGGTAACTTTGTTCAGAAGTTGTATGTGTTGAAATATTACACAAAATAATCAATGTAAAAGGTAATTTGTAATTATTTCATTACAAAGTAAACAAAAAAGAAATAGTTCATACAGAATTGTAGCTAGGCTTATATAGATACAGCAAATGTTCTTGTATAAATTATTTCTAATGCATGTGACTTAAAATGATTTGTCACATTTAGAATTTTTCCAATATTTGTGGTGCATTATTGTTAAAGAAATTGTTTTGTTTTGTTTTGTTTTATCCACCACAAAAGTGTGGGAGACCATGTTATCTTCAGGCACTTCTCTCCCTACATGATATATATATATATATATATATATTACATACATGAACTGAATGTGCTTGCATCAGTTTTACCTGTCAGATATGTAGCATCGAACTTACCACAATTCTTTATTTACAACTAGAAAAACAATTTTTTATTAGAACTAAGTATGATGTAGGGATGATAATACCAAAACGTATGGAAATAAGGTAAAGATTAATACACAGAAATCACTCTCTGAGTAGCCAGTAAGTACAGAGTCTTACAAGCATATGATTATCAGCTGCTGAAAGACTGTATAGCACTATTTAGATTAAATGTTATTATTCAACCATAACCTGAGTTCACACAACTGATAGGAATTTAACATTTAGTTATAGTTAAAAGTTATTATTGGAAAGATTTGGTTTTTTTGTCACATTTCTTTCTGTCTTTCCTTTTACTTACCCACATTGTTGGTTTGTTATTAAGTACAAAGCTATACCTAGTACTTTTTGGCATAAATCATATCTAATTTTCACAACCTCTTTTCTTTTATTACTTGTTTTCCATCTTTATGTTTTGAAATAATTTCACTGAAGTAAGATCATAAATGAACCCTTGTTTTATTTTTATAATTCAATCATGATATTTCTAATATCTTGTCAAATGCCATCTAGCGACCAAAAAAGAAACTTGTTTCTGTAAAATGGAAATAATATAAGCACATATTTTTTTCTCCATACTAACCATGCTTGAACAACACCATAACCTGAAATTAAAATAAGCTGTGTGTGTGTGTATGTCTATATAATTTTTTTCTTTTAAAGTGTAGTCCAGTATGGGAATGGTTTTTTAAGAGAAGAATATTGTTAATTAAAAATATTTGAAACAAAGAAGAGTCATAACATGATTTTACATCATTTGGATACTTATATTATTTTTAGAGCTCTGTAATGGATTCCTAATTAGTGTGTTATTTAATTTCTTATTTGAAGACTCGTAATAAAATATGCGTTAGGTTAGAGTTAAGAGGTGTATATACGAAAATACACAAAACTATTTTAATGAAATTTGAGTAAATTTTTTAACGAGATGTCCTGTATAATGATTTTTGTGTTTGTTCTCTCTCTCTCTCTCTCTCTTTTTTTTTTTTTTTTTTATTTGATTGAAATTAGCTCAAAGAACCTATTGATATATTTATATCTCATGACTGGCCACGTGGTGTATATAATTATGGAAATAAAGAAAGATTGTTGAAAGTGAAGAGACATTTCCGTGAAGAAATGGAGCAAAATAAGTTAGGAAGTAGACCATCAGAGGAACTGTTGTTGCGACTACAGCCTCGTTACTGGTTTGCTGCTCACCTTCATTGTAGGTTTGCTGCAATAATATCTCATGAGGTATTGTGTTTTTCTTGTAATTAATATTTGTATTTCTTATGCTTATTTAACTTCAGAGCTAGATTTAATTTTTCTTTTATCTCATAAGTGTTATGTATTGTTTGTTTTTTTAGTAAACAAAACTTGTTCATTAATAAGTTACAAAACCTTAAAACTAGCTATATATTCTTAAATTAATGAAAAATGAAATGAAACTAAATTTGAAGTATCAAACATTGTGAAACTGCATTTCCCAGTGAGAACATTGTTGAAACATAAAAAAAAATGCTGTATACTATCGGTCTATAGACTTGGGCATTTGATATTTTCATGTAGCAAACTCCACATAAAGAAGTATTATTATGTATGCTGAAAATGTAAACTTCATTTTAAGATGATATAACAAGTATCAACATGTTGCACTTGTTTAAGACAAGTTATCAGTTAAATGCATTGGAATGACCACAGTTTTCTGTCACAGAATCAACAACAAAAGTATTACTTCTTATCCCACAGACCTTTTCTCAAGTCATGTCCACTTTCTATAATGTTCATGATTTTCCCATTTCTGAAGTTGTTACTTTTAATCAAAAACCTACCTTCAGCACTGGTGATTTCTTTCTACTGAATTATCACAAAGAAGAAATCTCAGACTGCTTCTGTATCTATTGTAACATAGTTTTAATAGTAATATTCATTCCTCAAAATTTTTACAGTTTTTGAAGGTTTTACATCATAACCTGCATTGATTAATATTATTTACTTCATGTTTTTTGTTAATATACTTCAATAACTTAATTTTACATAAAATATTTTATCAAGTATGTAAATAAATTTGAATCTTAATGTTTCCTTTTATTAATTATTTCTCTTTATAATCTGTTTTTTTATTTTTTTCCCTATCATCATCATAACACTTAAAAATACATTTTATTGGTTCTTTCTTCTTACAGTTATCAGTCCATTATGATCAGGTGGTTAGGGCTCTTGAACAGCATTCTGAGGGTCTCAGGATCAAATCTTTGTCCTACCAAATATGTTTGCTCTTTCAGCTGGAGGGTGTTATATTGTTACAGTCAATCTCACTATTTGTTGATAAAAGAGTAGCCCAATAGATGGGAGTGATAACTATGTGCCTTTCCTCTAGTGTTTTAGTACTAATTTAGGGATGGCTGGCACAGAGCCCTTATATGGCTGTACAAGAATTTCAAAGAAATTCTTCTTTTCAATTAGCTCTCATGGTCTTTGCTGTTGTTCATTATCTTCATTTTGATACAGGTTTTTTTAGCATATTTCTGTCTTTTTTTCTTTTATATTTAATATCTCTTTCCTTTTATTTACCTATATTGTTACTTTGTTGTTAAGTACAAAGCTATACCACTGGCTGTAAATGCTGTGCACATCATCAGTATCAAAACCTAGTTTTTAGCTTTATAACCCTTTAGGGTTAGCATTGAGCCATTGTGGGGTACTTATAATCTTATGTAAAATTTGTAATTAATTCCCTATTTCTCTCTTCTGTTTTTATTATTCCCAATCAAACCACCCTTTTCATTGTCCCTCACTCTTTCCATTTTTATACACATTATAATTATTTTCACCAATCCTTTCTGTATATTTTCCTATATATATATCTTTTCACAATGGTTTTACTTTTTTTAATAAAACTTTTTCTTACCTTCCTTCCCTAGCCATTCTTTCTTTTTCATAACTTGAGAGATAATTAGCTTATGATGTGATTCTATTCCTTTTCTGTACCTTAATTTCTTTAATTAATGATTATGCTTAGACTTTTCCTCAGTCTCTTTAATTAATGTTTATCCTTATTATTTTCCTCAATCTCTTTAATTAACATTTATCTTTATTTTTTTCCTCAGAATCTTTAATTAATGATTATCCGTAGTCTTTTCCTCAATTGCTTTACAAGAGTATATGAATTACCCCTTTCTTTCCTTACTTTAGGTCCTTTCTTTTATTCTTTGAGTAATTATATTTTTTCTCTTCTTCTTCCTACTGCCCAATTTCATCTAAAATTTTGGTATTTAATTTAAGACTTTTAAAATCATTATTTGATTCTCTTCCCTTAGTTCATATAACCTTTATATCCTGTACCATAATTTTTATTAATTTTTTATCATATTTTGTTATTGATACTCCATCATTCTTCCATTTTCTATATTCTGTTGTCACTTCCAAATTTATTTTCCATTTCAGTGGCATTTTGAATTCAGACATCATTTGACCTTTGCATTTACTTTAATTCTCTTCTATTCTAGCCATTTAGCTGACCATTCAGTTATATTTTAGTATACTCTTCTCTTTGTGTTTGATTTATATTCTGTAAATGTCTATGTAAGAATAATTATCTCATGTTCTTACACCAAATTCTAGAATTTTTTCCTTCAGTAAAAAAAAACCCAGTTATGTTCCATATTACCCTGTTTTTTCCGCTCCTTTCTTTTAATTATCTTTTTTCATTTATTTTCTCATTTTTATTACTTAATCTTTCCACTCTCCTTCATTTTTTGAGCTGTCTTTTCCATCTCTCATCTTTATCACAATTTCTTCTTTGTCCTATTTGTGTTTCTGACCTACTCCTTATAAAACCCTACAAAACCTTTCTCACTTTCTGTCCTCCATGTTGCCACTTTTAACATCTTTTCTTTTGATTCTTAATGAATAGTCCACCTTAAATATATTTCATTTTTAAGACCTGTTATTTGCCTTTTCCCTCTTAGTGCCCTTGCTTTATGTGAATGAACAAGTTCTTTAATTTTAAATCTCCTCCTTTAATTTCTTTAAACACTAAATTCTTCCTTATTTAATTTCCTAAGTTTTTTTCAATTATAATTCTTCATGTCTACTTTTTAATTACTCTTCAATATTCTTTATTATATCATAGATTTTTACACTTTTTTACTTAGCTTTGCACAGCTGCATGTCTACAGACTTACGGTGCTGGAAACCTGGTTTCAGTACCCATGGTTGGCAGAGCTCAGATATCCCTTTGTGTAGCTCTGTTTTGATAACAAACAACAAAAGCTTCCTTCTTCTTAATAAGATTTTTTTTACCAAATTCATTCCACATTTATGTTTTTCCTTCTAGGTCAGTTTTTTTCTCTCTGTTTCCACTCTACTTGTATTTAAAACAATTGTACATAAAATTTTGAAACTTTTTACAAGTAGTTCTTTTTGTACCCTGGTGGTATGGTGGTAAATTATGGATTTACAACACTATAATATGATTCTCCTCGGTAGATGTAGCAAGATAAAACAGTGTGGCATTGCTGTAAAAAAAAAAACACATTTTGTCTTTTCCTCCTTAATTACCAATGATCTAATTTTTAAATACTACTGTTAATACTTATCCTACATATAAACTCTTCCATTCATCTCCAGGTATTTCAGCTTATTTCCTCTTCTATATTTTCTTTCTACCAGTTTCATCTGTCATTTTCAAACTAGACTTTATTTTCTCCCTATCCGTTTTTCATCAATTTTTTTTATAAGAAACTTTCTTTGATAAGTTATCATTGATTTACTGTATGATCAGTTTGTTACATGTGTATATGCTATTTCAAAATTTTGTGATGCAAAAATCTCTGATACCACCTAAAAATTTCTTTATTGTGTAAGATATTTATTTTCATGTTACTCTGTGTACTCATCTTTATAAATTACAATTTTTTTAATTTTATAAGTGCTTAAAACAGTAATTTTGTGTTATTCTTGAATATGTTATTGACTCCCTAAATTTTTTTTAATCTCTGGGGACCACAGTATGATCTATACACTGTGTTATCTTGTCACTTTCTTGCCATAATCATGCAATTTTATGGACCACTTGAATGGAACCTACTAACCATCAGTGGCCTGTGGACCATTGATCCACATTCATGATGAGTGCTTTTAACAAGGATATCTAAATTAACTGTAACTAAAATTCATTTGTATCTTCAGAAGATCTGTTAGAATTACATAAGTAACATGCATTTAATCAATGAAAATTTTTTTAAGTAGGCCAGCAAAGAATTATTTCTTTTTTAGTGATTCATGAAGCTATGAAAATGGCTTACATATATATATTTTTTAATACTTCTAATAAAATTTACTATGTTTTAATCAAATAATTGTAGTATAGGTGATTTTTAATGTTTTGTATTTGATAGAATCATGAAATCCTTTAAGTTCTTGACAAAATAAAAAAAAAATACTTGGATTTTTGTTTCTGTTTTTATACAGTCTCAGATTTTGTTAGTACGTACAGTTATACAATGTAGTAATATAATCAGTTGTGATAAAACCTTCAACAGCAGCCAGTTTATTTTTTTCTCTTCTAGAACACTGATGGAGGAACTAGAAATTTCACCAAGTTTTTGGCACTTGACAAATGTCTACCAAAGCGTAATTTTCTACAGGTGTGTAAAGGTTTTCATTATTGAAGCAAACAAACAAACAGTAGAATTTTTAAACTCACTGATTAAATTTTTGGAAGTGTTTCTAGCCTGCATCAGTACAGTTTGATATTATAAGTAGATGTTCATAATAATAAGAGTGTAGAGAATTCTAGTTTTGAAAAGCTCCAATAATTATTAAGATTCTGAAAGCTGTTAAATACTTCACTGTAATTAGTGCACTTAATGTGGTGTTACAAGTGCTTAGGTTCTTGTAGAAATTAAATTATTGTTTCCTTAAAAATATTTTTTACTGAATTTTCTGTAAAACTTGTATACTGTTACTAGTCTGAACTTGTATTATTTTTACAGATCTTGGACATGGGGGAAACCATCCAACCTCTGGAACTTCAATATGACAAAGAATGGCTATGTATACTCCATTCTACTAACAGTCTTCTTGGGCTTACTAGCACATCCAACTATATGCCTGGTCCAGGTTGTTCTGAGAGGTAAAGACAGTTTTATTCTATAGGTTGGCCACTTCTGTACTTCCCTAGTATTGTACTTATTAACCTTGGTGTGGTATGTCTAGTGATTCATTCCAACAAGAAACATAGTTGGTTATCTAAGACCAAAAAATAATTAATAAAGCAGTATTTTATTTGGTATTTCACCATCAACTAATAATGTCTTTCATATTGTTTGATTCACATGCTTTTCTAATGAATAACAATGTCTTTTACCACTCTTAAATTTCACCCCCGACTGATAATTTTGTCTATCATGTTTATGGTACGAACTAATAATGTCTTTCTTCATGTTAATTTTACAATCTCCTCCACTGACTAATAATGTTTTTCCTTTATGTTTATTTCATAAACTTTGCTTCTAATTAATAATAGATAAAAATATTTTAAGTACATCATCCCCATAGCATAGTAATTCAGTTCATTTTTGTACATTTACTCTAGAACAGATAAGATGTCAACTTCATGATGACGAGAAACTCACTTGAAGTAAAAACATATCTTAGAACGGTTGGTATGGGTTTTAAAACTTTTACCAGCTGCCCTGAGATACAAGACATCAACTTGTTTTTGTGAGGAGATACAAGCTTTAGCATGAGAACAGTTTAAAGTTCATTTATCACTGTCTTTGAATGAGATAAGACAGCATAACAACTTTGTCATATTTCTTCAGATTTTTGTAACTTTTATTTATCTTTTCATACGTTATTATTATTTTTTAATGTTTGCTAATGTCACATTGCATACTGAGCTTTCGTAAGGATGCTTTTAGCGTAAATATATTTTTTGCACATGTACTCAGAAATAATCTGGTTGTTATTGGAGATAATCGATCAGTTAAATATTAGCAATTCATTTATTGTGAGTTCCACAATTCAGCAACAACAAATATTGTTGAAATTCAGTACATTTTCCCATATAAAGTATTAAATCATAGATTATCTCAAAGTACCAGAGAATGCAAGTACACCTTTTTTACTCATTTAAATAGATGTGAATTGATTTTCTAAAGTATTACTTGGGACTCTTTAGACTTAAACAGTGTCAGAAAATTATATTAATTCATTATTTATTTATTATCATCAATTTTTCCAGCAGGTTTCTCACTGTTACTTATAGAACTATTAGCACACTGAAAATCCAATATATTTATGTGATAATTTCCGTTGTTAAAGTCTCGTACTTGCCCCTGCTCAGAGGGTTCCTTTTTAGATCAGTTGGAAGTACAAATCCAAGGTGGTGAAACAGTAATGAAATGTGAATTACCACATTGTTTATTAGACTAGCACTGTTTTTACTTTAGAAGAAATATCCTGCTTT
The DNA here is from genome assembly GCF_004210375.1 of Tachypleus tridentatus. NCBI lineage: Eukaryota > Metazoa > Arthropoda > Merostomata > Xiphosura > Limulidae > Tachypleus > Tachypleus tridentatus. The sequence continues at coordinate 78,184,215 of NC_134827.1, read as the reverse complement.
AATAAAAGTCATTAACACACATGGCCAAACATATGTAGTTACAATTTCTTAACACTTGTTACAGTAAATGATTCACAAAATAATAACATTTTGTTGTTTAACACACACATCTACTTATTACTAATTTATCTTAAAATTGTTTTACACTTTTTTTCTGTATGATTTACACACAGACAGATTTAAGTAACTTGTACTTTGATGAAATAAACATTAAATAAAATGTAAAAAAATTAATATATTTGAATATGCTTATATGGTCCATGAATTCCACCTTACAAAACAGTTAAGTTTAATAGTAATTTTTAATAACTTCTTATAAAAGCCAGCTACATACATAGACTAGAACTAAAGCATTAGGCCAGTAACTATTATAGCTAATGTAATAAAACATTGTAATGATGTATATGCAAGGTCATAAAATATTAAACACAGGATAATTAGAATGCATTGATTCCTCAGGTTGTACCCTCACTGTTAATGATATTCCTTGGGTGGTACCCTCACTGTTAATGATGCTCCTCAAGTGGTACCGTAATTGTTAATGATATTCCTTGGGTGGTATCCTTACTGTTAATGATATTCCTCAGGTGGTACCCTCACTGTTAATGATATTTTTGGTCATAATCACACTAATAGTCTGCACATTTATCCATCTTAAGAGGTTTAAGTTATTCTTAAGTTAAAATACTAAGCTAGCAATGGAGAATAACCATAATATTAAATAATATATTATGACAAACTTGTAAGTAAATATGTGTCAAATGTTTACCTAGTGCTGTTAATGAAAATAATATTAAAGAAACAGTAATAAAGAACTTACTCTACAAAAATGCAGAAAAACTAATATTTGCAATATTATTATTATTATTTTGTAAGTTAAATGCAAACAGTAGTATAAAGCAGTGGGTTATAGTCTCCTTTAAGTTTGAGGCTTGGAAATTACTTGTATTGTCTACCCAAAGTGCACACATTTAGTCCGTAAGAGACTTGTGAAGGGAAGCAAACCAGGATGTAGCATAAACAACAAGAGAATTATAGCCATAAAAATAATGCATTGAAATAGAAGTATTTACTCACCAGTTAGTGAGAAGTTTGCTTCTATTCTTGATGTTATGTAATTGACAATAAGGAATAATGCATTACTCTTTTTACTGGCATCCATATCACTTTGTTACCTGGCAAAGTGTATGTACTGTTAAAGTATAGTTGAAATAATGCCCGTTTTAATAGTATACCTTTGTAATTTACTACTGTCTTGGAGTGAAAATCAACAGAGCCAAGTTTCAGTCTTTGGAAACTCTGGCAAATTTTATTTTAGACATTGTACTAAATTCTGCATATGTAAATTTTCATATTAAACTTTTGCAGAACCATTGCTGACTAGCAGCTGAATGGCTTGTGTAGAACTTCATCTACTATCTTTTACACAACCCTGCTAGTTGAATGCTTTTTGTTGTTTGGCTTGTCTTTCTAAAGTACTGTATAACACTACAGTTTCTTATTACTGTCTTCATTCTTAACTCCCCTCAGTGTGGATTCCTGTACGTGGTGAGGGGACCTCCCAGGGAAGGTTCTGTTCTTTCATTTTACCTCCTCTGGGATCTAAACATCCACCCATGTGTTTGCCGTGCATGGCAACCCGTGGAGGAGAGGATCCTGGTGGTTGAGGGTCCAACCCTAACACACCACTTTGGCCTTGGATTCCTGTAGACGGGCATCCTTGGGGTGGCCCCCCTTGGGTCAGTTGGCTGGTCCACTCGGGCTAGGGTCAACCAAGTACCAGTGTTGGATGTTCTCAATAGGTGTTGTGAACATTATATCTGATGCTGGTGTTTGGGTATAGAGCTCACAAAACCCTGCCGTTGCTGCACTGTCCTTGTTTGACATTGTAGTGCATCCCTTCGTAGGGCTCCATGGTGGGTGGGGTCAGTGGGCACCGAAATTTCCCTTTCTTTATTATGGATACTCCAATTAAAAATCTTAAAGTAGTGAAAAAACAGTCTTTAGGTAAACGACCACGTCTTGAAGATTCTGAACAGCAATCCTCACTATCCGTACCACCTGTTGTACCTCATTTTCTTATATTTCACTCACTTTCAGAAAAACCTTTAGGGCAAATGTCTCCCTTTTTCATTCAGAAGGGACTAGAGGGACTTGCTGGCTCTCCAAAGTCAGTAAAAAAGCTTCGATCTGTTGACATGTTGGTGGAAACATCCACATCTCAACACAGTGAATTCCTGTTGCATTCAAAGGCAATTGGGGATATACCTATTGGGGTTACACCTCATGCTACTTTGAATTCATCTTGAAGAGTTATTATTGAGATGGATTTGAAGAACATCCCAGAGTCGGAGATTCTTGCTGCTTTCTCCACCCAAGGAGTTTCTGCAGTGAGGCGTATCTCTACTCACAAAGATGGAGTTACACTGCCAACAAATATCCTCGTTTTGACATTTACATCAATACGTCTACCTACAACCATTAAGGCAGGTTATTTATAATCTTGAGAGAAACAGGGTGTGGTTCATGCCACCTGACCCGTGTGCCCCGGGGGAAGCTGGATAAGGCAAACTAGCTCTCTTTCACTGCTCTCGCAGAACTTGATCCTGCCATTGTCTGTAAGCCATCAATAGATGACAGTTTCCTATTCTTTTCTACAGGAACTTGGAGTCCCTCAGGGCTGTGTTCTGAGTCACACTTTTCAGTATAAAAATTAATGCCATCACTGAACAACTCCCTCTCACTTGCAAAACGGGCTCTATGTTGACTGCTTTCACATCTCATGTCAGTTGTTGAACATGAGGTATATTGAGTGGCAGCTACAGAATGCCCTCAATTGTTTACTGAAGTTGACCACAACAAACGGCTTTACCTTCTCTCTCTATAAAACCATTTGCATGCACTTTTGCCACCAACAAGGTATTCACCCTGATCCTGAACTCTGTATTGGTAAAGTTGTGCTGCCTGTGGTCTCTGAGACTAAGTTTTGGGGCTTATCTTTGATCATAAACTAAACTTTATACCACACATCAAGCAGCTATGGATCAAATGTACAAGAGCGCTGAACATCCTCCATGTCTTCTCTTCCACCACTTGGGGAGCGGATTGACGTTCTGTGCTAAAGATATATTGTGCTCTTATTTGATCGAAACTCGACTATGGATTGCTGGTCTATGGCTCTGCCAGGACCTTGACCTTAAAGATGCTGGACTCCAGTTCAGAGCTTATACACTGAGTTTCATGAACCTTTGCACTTCTGCCATTTGCAACTGTTTTTACTATATGCTTCAAAACTTCATTCCTTACCTTAAAATAAGTAAGAAACACCCAGCTTATTTTATCACAAGCAAAATTAATATAAGTGTAACTATAATTGATTATTATTTCTATTTATAATGCTTTACGTGGAACACATGATTTAGGAATATCATTGAAACAAAATACTTTCTGTATCCCTTAAGCATTTGATGTCTCATGATAATTGTTGGGTAATGAATTTTATTAAACCATAAGATAATTTGCAGTTGCTATTGTATTCTTTTGCAAACAAATTGACAATAAAATTTCCTCTGAGAAATATTTATAGAATAATGTTTATTCACAATGACTAGCAAGTTTAACTCAGGTAATTAGTTTAAAGTAATTAAAGAGCACCACCCCAGGTAGTACTTTAAACAAAGATGATTAGTTGGTGCATTGTTCATAGAGAACATGTAGTATTGAATGGTGTTACGTGTTTATATTAAAATTCAAAATTAAGGGAAATAGAATCTAATCCCTAATTTTTTTTGTATGCAAATAGTTCACTTTTTACTGCCTACATACCAACCGAAACTTTGTCGTCTGTTCTTTTTCTTCAAAAAAATAATTTGTTCACATGGTCTAAATCTAAATAAGGTCTGTTTTAGAAATATATTCCTTTATCAGGCACTGATGAGAGTTGAGTAAAATAGATGCGTTTTCCAGTGTTGATAAAAGTGTACTGAAGAGATATTTTCTCCTAGAACATGAGTGAATCATTTGTGATTTCAACCCTTCTTCCTGACTATGTGATACTGCTTGCATCTCTAGCCATTGTTGCACAGAAGAGGTCAGAATCTCTTCAATGTTATTATCAAGTAGCAAATTAAATGTGTTGTTCTTGTGTTGAAGTTGGATGGATGAGGCTTGCCAGGGGACAGAAGGAGGGGTTCTTCAAGGCTGTGATATGAAGCTTCACATTAATAAGAACATCCAAATGATCTGTAGGTTCATTTTTGACACAGTGGGTAAATTTTTAGTGATCTTGAAGATTATCCTCTAACAAGTGGCCCCATTAGTTTTACTCATAAAACATGGTCCTTTGCTGTGGCCTCCATCAGATGTGTCAACAAATTATCATTCATGTATCTCTAATAAAAATATGTCATTTCACAATTTTCTACTGCATTACTTATTCTGAGTATTTCAAACAATGAAATAATGATGCCAGTTATTGGTTTCTGATAATAAGGTATGAAGGCCTGAAAAGGGATGTTGGAATTTTTATAGTGAAGATTTTGTGCGTTTTAGTAATGTTTGAGTTTTTGTTATTAAATGGGACATCGGTAGTATGTATGTGATATATTTCATCAATTTTGCCATTTAACCCTGTTGTTTGTTAGAATTGCTAACAAAGGTTGTTCAATGAAACTTTCAACCGTGAAGCAGCTACTGTTACTTCTCATTTTGACATCGATCGTGATCTTAATGTTTGGGAGTTGTAGCATTTCTGGTTGATTAAAGATTCAGCAGTAGTGTTTTGATATATGAAACCCACAACTAATCTAATCTTTTCTTATGGATGATGGACTCTTCGACCTCCATAACCTTGCCTAAGCCAAAATTGAGCATCCAAGTAAAACATCCAGTGTTGCCTGGGATATTTCCAGTCTTAGCAGCAATGTCCAGATATACTACATTGTCAGTTTTTAGGATGCTATCTGAAGGCATCATTTGATTGTAACGTCCATGAAGACTTTCCTTATGTATTCACCAATACAGACTCTAGAATCTCCCTAGTGTGTTGGACCCGTTAGAAAAGAACAAAATTGACGTTAGTGAAATGGGATATAATTGCAGTATATTACTGAGTTGCTCTGCTGGTTCGAGAGAGCCCAACGCATTCTCTCTGTATCACTTAGCATCTTTGCCACAAAGTTGTACATGACAGGTATAAAAATTTCGCTGAAAGTGGATCCAAATGGAATTCATACCTTGGCTTACATTTATGCTTCACTGTCTAACTTGTTAAATGGCCACATATCCAACAGTAAGACATCAGAGCATCGTAAGTGTTATGCCATGGACCTTGGGAGTTTCGTTTCTTGCAACTGTCAAGAAAAGATTACTTGAGTTACATTCATATCGGTGGTTGGAATGGAAGCTACAGGAGCCATTGAAAACAAATAGTTTTATTTTTTTTCTTCACTTTCGATTTATGGTTTGAATAAATATATATATATACTCTGAATTATTTTTTCATCGTATTTTCATGTTGTTTATTTAGCCGTCTTATTTTCAATTGTTTAGAAATGCCTCAGCATAGTTTTAAACAATTTATATTTTATTACTTATTTATTTAAACATTGAAATGTTTGACTGTTCTTACCTTGCTGGTGTTTTATTCAGGTATTTGAAATTAAGATTATATTTTTGTTCAAGGAAAAGTTGGATTATCTCTGTGTAGCCAATAGATAAATGAATATGAACGGAAATTTTGTCATAACCGGTGTTCTTAGACAGTGAGAACAAATGAATCTGTTGTCATAACCGATGCTCTTATACAGTGAGAACAAATGAATCCAAAATTAATTTTTTATTACTTTTTATTTTTCAGATGGGATTTCAGTCCAACAGAACAAGAGCTACATGAAATTGATGAAATATTCCAAGGGCAATATAAGATACCCCAGAACTTTTGCTTAACTGCCCCCGCCCATGATCACAGGTCTTCCAGAAAAAATGTCCCAGAACCCGAATCTTACATAAATCCCCAAACCACTCAGTTCTGCCATAAATTAGGCATAACAGATCCATTGTCGGCATTTCTGGCTAAGAGTCCTTCTGCCAACATCAGTATCAGGGATTTCTCTTTTGTGGACGAAAGTGAAGGAAATGTAACAAACGTATCACAACCGTCATTTAATCCAGACGAAATAACGTTAGATGAGGACGAGAGTAGCTCGAGTGACGTTGATCTGTCGGAAGAACCTTCTTCAGTTAATCCTGAAGATGGCGCTGTCGACGAAGATGATATGTACAGAAGCTCCGCCATGGAAAATGAGTCTCCTAACCGAAAAGACGAAGATATGGCGTTTTCTGGTTCTTCACATCTGGAAGATGTCAACGAATCCTTACCCTCAGAAAAAGATTTTTTTTTTCTTGATACGAAAGGATCAGGACTGGAAGAAACCAGTCGCATCGCCAGCACTCCAATTTCTAAAGCATCTAAGAAACATTCACCTATTTTAACCGACTTTCCTGAATTTAAAGCGGAATTGAAACGAAGCGTGCAAAGCACGTCGGACGTTTCAGTAACGTCCAGTTCTGCATCGATTCCTGTAATGAAAAAAATGAAACGAAGAAATCAAGCAATTTATTCCGGCGCCGATGATGACGAAGATTCTTGAGTGCTTACTTTTACTTCCTGTGTTTTACTGTTAAAATCACTTATGTACATAGAGAATGGGTTGAAAAGGAAGAGTTTTAGGGTTACCACTTTTCTCTCAAAAAGTAAAAAAACTAAAGGAAAAATTGCCATGAAATGTTAATAAATAGTTGTTTAAATTTCTTTTAATGGCTCTGGAAAACAATGTCAACTTTTACGAAAATGCTTAAAATTGTTTTCACGCAGTAATCGAAAGTTCATTGTGTTCGGCATGTTATATGTGGCTGAAAATGTGTTTTAGAATGGTACTTAGTGTTTCATTGAAGCTGAAAAAACTCGAGTTTTTATTTTATTTTATAATACAAATAGTTATCTGCTTAAATTTTGCAAATTGAATAATTTCAATATACAAAAAATCAGTTGATATTACTACACATTCCTACCCTAGGATGACAACAGATGTTTCGTCAAAGAAGCAGTTGCATAAAAATTGTTTTTAAGAATGGTATACTGTTAAAGAACAACATAACAAGAAGTGGTTAAATGAATTGAGTAAATAACAGTTTAAAAGTTTCATATTGGAAGTGCAGTCGAGCGGTTTATAGTATGAATTGCATTTTATTATAAAGATTACAAAACTTTGATGTAACACTAAAGTTACAACCAGTCAGCTTTTTATGAAATTACCAGGATTCGAGCCCCCTGTCACATCAAACATGCTCGCTCTTTCAAGCCGTGGGGGCATTATAATGTACGGTCAATCCCACTATTCTTTGGTAAAAGAGTATCCCAAGAGTTGGTAGAGGGTGATGATTACAAGTTGCCATTCCTCTAGTCTTACACTGCTATATTATGGATGACTAACTCAGATAATCTTCGTGCGCGAAATTTAAAACAAATCAAACTTCTCCAAACCTATGATTTCGAATACGGTAAGAGTGCTCAACCTCACGAATCCTGATAATTCCACAAAAATATTAGAATGTATACAGTAATTAGTGAGATCACTATTTTGAATAGGGGCTCAAAATATTGTAATTTTGCACCTTATAGCGGGTGCTATTAATGTGTCATTATGCAGAAAAACATGACGTAAAGAAATGAAAAAAAGTTCACTTTATGGTCAAGATTTTGATTCTCAATGATGTTTTTCCTTCATTCATCCAAGGAACTTGTTATTTTCATTTTGTTTTCACTAATTGTAAAGATGTTTCAAGTGAAATTTGTGGTCGTATGAAAATGTAAAGCCTCAGTGAAGTATCGTGTCGTTCGTGAATTTATTTTGCAACAATTTTTTTTAGTTTTACCTTCATATTTTGTATAGAGGCTTAAATGACCTCTCACTTAAGACTACGATGAATGGGAATTTTTAAAGACAATTATAATAAAAGAACAATAGACGCTTTGTATAATTTAGACCAGATGAAAGTTAATTTTGTTAAATGTACGTACCTGTAAAATGGAAAGAGCCATGTTTGTTAGTCCTGTTTCAAAATAGACGGGAGAGTGAAATATTGAAATATAATTGAAAAGTTTATATACACTAAACTAATTATTATTCTTCATAAGTAGAATTGTCGATACCATTGGATTTTCTTCCTTCAACCTTTGCATCATTCTCTTCAGATTCAATCATCATCCATCCCATTCATTGAATTGGATTTGCAAATTTTTGTAAACCTCTAATGATGCTTTAATGGGTTTTGGTGGTACCTTCGAATAAAATACCTAACAAAATTGAGCGTAGGTTAATATAATGCGCTGTCAGTTTTTCGGGAGGAATTTGGAAAAAATAAACCCAGAAAAAACAACAACCGCATATTTGGGCAAATATAGTGGTTATGCTGTTGTGTTTTTATTAGACGAGTTATATGTCGATTTTACTCGTCTTTGGTACGATTTATTAGAAAGGAATTAAATATTACTAAATTTCAAATTGGCAGAATGTTACAGTTTGTGGAAAAATTCATAATCATGAATGTAATAAAGCAGAAGTATTAATTTTGCACCCGTTATAACTTATTACGTCAAATGTAAGAGTTCTGTTAAGAAATGCGTGTAATGTCTAAAATATAAATTATTCATAGAAATCGGGCAGTTTTTGTGTTGATGTTGTTAAAAAGTTAAATATTTGTCCATATTAGGCTTAGTAAAATAAGGAATTTACAATATCGAAATGTGTAAAAAATGTATATAATATGTGTTCACTGCTGTACAGTAGTAGTAATTAAAATAATATTATAACGAAGTTTTCAAAAACGCGAAACATAACCTATATTGTGACCGTGGCAAAGTTGTGGTTAGAGGGCGCTTAACTCGTATTCTTCAGTTCGCAGGTTGGAATCTTTGTTCACGAACATGCGCATCCTTTAAGTCGTAGGATCATTATAATGTGGAATCAATTCCATCATTAATTCATTAAAAATAATCCAAATGTTGGTGTTGGATGGTGTTAACTCACTGCCTTCCCTCTAGCCTATCACTGATAAATTAGGGACGGCTAGTCCTCGAGTAACTTTGCGTGAAATTCTAAACAAAATCAATCTATTCTATAAATTTCAAAGCTTTTTCCATTCACAAAAATCATTAAAGTGGCTATAACTTCCTCTTTGTTTCAAATATGTACTGATTCATTTCCATCAGAGATACCGACAACCTCTTTTGGACTTCGTTCACACCAATATTGAAAAGTACTTTTAATTTGAAAGATGACGTACGTCGCCACTATATCAAGTGAACCAGAATGACTTGTAGACCTTTGATGAAGACGTAAAACCGAAACATTCAGCGAAAAACGAAGTAAAGGTGCTGAATAAATATTTTTAACCTAAGTCATCAAGAGTTTCATGATGTTTTTCTCACGTCATCAGCTTTGTGTCGCTTTTTATCGTCATTAGCTCTTTAGGACCACTAGAATAAAACATAACATTTGTTTTCTCGTGAGTGAGTATTGAACCGATGGTCATAAATTGTCTGTTATCAGAAACTGGCATTTTTTCATATCAACTTCTAGTTAAAAAAAAACAAAAAAAAAACCTATTTAACTAATTTAAAAATTAACGTGTGAGAAATTTAAAGTACTGCATGGAATACAGTATTTAACACACAAAAAGTAATTACTAACTCTTATTACAGGGGCAACAGGGTATTGAATCTACTGACCCCCGTCCTGTGACATAGCGGCATATCTGCGAACTCGCACCGCTAGAAACCGGGTTTCTGGTGTTATAAGTCCTCAGACATACTACTTTGTAATTGGAGGGTCAGGCCAATTGGTTGGTGAACGAGTTTATTAGTTTTGAGTAAGTCACATTGGACTATCTGCTGTAAGCCCGTAGATTTACTGCTGTCCCATCGACGGTAAGTGAGCGACAGAAGTGTAATTGTAGGATTGGACAAGTTTAAGGTATTCCTCACTTATAAATTCTCAGGCGATTACCTTTCATTGCGGGGAGGGTATTTAAAAAACCAATATTCTCAACCGAAAATCATTAACGTAAATAAAGGGCCGCCCAAGAACTGTATGGGTGTTCGATTGTTACAATTCGTTTGATAAAAGTTAATAAACCTGACAGTTTTAATATACGTGTAAATAGCATTTTCACATATCCCTCCTAAGATAATTGTCATTCCCACTATTCGTTGGTAAAAGAGTAGCCCAAGAGCTGGTGGTGGATGGTGCTAGTTACACTGCTAAATTAGGGACGGCTAGCGCAGATAGCCCTCGTGTAGCTCTGCGCGAAATTTTAAAACAAGCAATGTTTGGGGGTGATAGTCTCCGAGTTTTCTGAATTTTGGACATATATATCGTAATGTCCATTATAATAAAATATATATCATCATAGATATATATGTATGGTGTACTTGTGTTGTACAGTCGAGCTCAATTTAATACGTATTATTTTAAAACTTTTCATGTTCTCTGCTGAAAAATTTAAGAATATTTATTATTGTTAGCGCCTCTTTTTCTTTTTTTCCCTCCAAAAGTACCACCTAACGTTAGGCAGAGTTCGTGAGAAATCCTTTGGGTTATTTTCACCGTAACTTGGAAAATATCTAATATCACATTTCATGTTTACCTAGATAATAACAAAAGTTTTTATTAACTAGTGAATTTGTCATACGTGATTACAAACGTCATAATCATCCATGAGTCCTCTTTTCAGAGCGTTTATGATACAAATTATTAAAATTTAATCTGCAAATATGAGGTCGCACTTCTCAACAACTGAAACTGTTCTCTTTATTATAATATTTGTTTTTCTTGTTTACAGTTGTTAATTAACCGTAACTATTTGATGTCATAGAAACTCCGCAATAACCACAAGTAAAGAAATATATAATATTGAATCATCTTTCACTAAGCAGGTTCCAGTTCAACAAGAATAATAGCAGATTACATTCTGTCAATTGTAGCGATAAAACAGACAGCGCACACGAAGTTGGTGCGACCTTTTAGCCAATGTTCATTCGAGTTTGGTGTATTATAAGGCAATCAGTTCATTACAACATGCATCTCCCACGGCACTAGAGAAATTATACACTTGTTAATATACATTATTAGCTCAACTGAGTGTACTCAAAGAGCTTTATTTAATTGATATACTATTAGGTAAATTCATGGTTATACCTTATAAAGGGAAGAGTGATTTATGAGTCTGATGTAAGCGTGTTAACTAATCTGCATAATAATTTCAACGATCTCTGAAATCCCTTCGAATTTCTCGTGTTTCCCACGAAGAAGGGATTTTCCACATAATGCCACGAGACTAAAGATGTTTCTGTTAAAAGCAAATCGGTAACCAGAAGTTGTTTGATTCTCGGTTAGAACTATGTAAAAGTACTTCATAAAACAGCCAGATTAGGCAAAACTCAACATCTGTTGATGTTGTCTTTTACGGGAATTCGCTCAATAACTGTGCATAAAATGTAGCTGTATTATCCCTAACTAATTTTGAGCTAATGGACTAGAGGGAAAGTAAGTAGAAAAAAAAAATCTTCCGTCAATTATTTGGCTACTTTATATATAATAAATAGTTGGATTTGATTGTCACGCGAAGTACTTTTTTTTTCTTTTTTTTTTTCCAGGAAGGAAAAGTAGATTTACATACCGGCAAATAGGATTAAGGAATATATACAATGAATTTGTGAAAAGAAATAATTGTAGGTCTATGTTGTATTACAAGTTACAGCTTTTACAGTGGACTCAGCAGATAGCCCGATGTAGCTTTGCTGTAAGAAAACACACACACGCTTTTACAGTAAGAATGTTTTTAGAAAGGGTAAGACATTTCGATCATTGGTGCTATCAAGTCTTGAGTATCAAAGTTTGTAACGGTAGTGAACGTTTTTACTTGAGAAAGATCGCACCAGTGATCAAAGCATCGTACCTGTTCTAAAACCACGCTGACTGTAAAATATTTAACTTGCAAATATAATTAATCAGTAAATAAACTCAAAACGAAACTTTTGATTTTAAACCTTTTTTTAACAGATGTACGCAGAATGAAGTAATTTTATTATCAGTAAGCTTAGCTGTCACACGCTTGGATATTTGAAAATTTTTCTGAAACATAAATGTAGGCTGTAAGTGTAACTTATGCACATTTATTTACTCGAAAGGAGTTCGATGGTCGCCTGGAGGAAATACCGGATTTAAACCACAGCAACGTGTTGTCTGCCAGTCAGTCAGTAGATACTAAAATGACGTCACATAAGGAAGCTTAACGTTGCAATTTGTACTGTCGTGACGCATGCCGTGGTTCACGAGAAGAATTATGCACTCTGTGGAATACAACACGACATGGCATATGAACTTCAAAAGCAAGTACAAACATTTGTTACTCTTAATTTTGGTCTTGTTTGCTCTTGAAACAAACAGTTTCGGAGACTCTGCGAAAGTGCATCTAGTTTTTAAGAACTACTAATTTCGAACCTCTAGGACGTACAGAGATTTATTTATAAACGAGTTCCTTGACATGAAGTGACTTTATTTTCAATAGACATGCTTTTAAATAGTTAATTATCTATACATGAAACTGACAACATTGTCACTTTTACACGTGCTGTAATAGACGATGGTTTCCGTTATCACTGATTTTTCGTACAAATGAATTCGTAAACATGAAGTTCCTTGTATCCCAGCTATAAGTGTGAAGGCTTATGACGCTAGACATCGGGGCAGATGGGTGAGCGTAATATTGTGTATCTTTATATTTTAACACAACCAAAGCAAATGCATTTACAAATAATTTTAATGTACAAACATGTTTGGTTATTTTGTTTTTATTGGAAAATTTGAAGTGGAAGTAACCTGATTCTCGTTATTTATATTATGTAATTTCTCGAAAAATAATTTAACATAACATAGCAGATGGGGTATAATAACCACAAGAAAACGTCTGTGTTGAACAAGTGTCGATTCAAGTATCCTAATCGCCAATCAAATTCGAGAATTGAAAAATAAATTCATCAGACACTCTAAGTTATATGGAGCGCGAAACGCAAAAATAATTACTTGTTTATCTGCAATGTGGTGCTTGAAGGTTCGATTTAATTAATAATCGCCGGATTTCTGTTGTAGCTACAAAAGTTACTGTCGAAATAATTATCAAATAGAAATTTGATTCGCCATTTATGGATTAAATGTCATTGAATCCAAGAGAAGTCAGCTGCATCGTTAAGACGTATGTGAGCTGATTTACTAAAAGGGTTTTCTATCTTGTCTTGTTGGATCATAAGCACAGAAATCATATTCCATGCGTTCATTAACGGCATTGCTGATGAAATTTGATATAAATATTTCTGATTGCTTTCCTTTTTATTATAAGGTAAAAAGAATCAGTAACGTGAACACGTGCTGTCTGAGACGTAACTTGCCTGAATTATTTGCAAGTGGGACGAACACGAGAGTTACCTTTTGAGGTGGGAATTCCTGATGGCTAGCTTGTCAAGCTTTGAACATTGGCAGGTCCGACGTTTGAGCTCCGATATGTCGTTGAATACGCCCCGCACTTTTATCTATGAGAACGATATACTTTGCACTGCAAAATTCGTCAATTGGTTAGTGGTGACCTTAGGTTTTTCGTGACCTACCTGACTGATGTTTCCAGATATCTAAAACAAAAACCAATCAAGCATCCCTGTCTCTGAGCGGTGAGCTTGAAGGGTAACAACGCAAAATATGATTTCGATCCCTGTGATGAGTACAGCACAGATAGCGCAACTTTCTGCTTAAAGAATCTTCCTAACGCATTCTCATACTCACACCAGGTTTCAATACTCGTGGTGAGCAGAGCATACATAGTCTATGATTTAAATTTGTGCTTTGTTCCAAACACTCACTATTCCCATTGTAAAAAAATATTTTACTGAGACGTTTCATGTTGAAGTCTAAATGTTACTTTAGTGCTAGTTTTAGTAGGCGTTGATAAAACGTATTACCCTCTGGTGAAACAACGCTAAGTTTCCAGACTATACGGGGCCCGACATGGCCAGATGGTTAAAGCACTCGATTCGTAATCCGAAGGTCGCGGGTTCGAATTTCCGTCACACCAAACATGCTCGCCCTTATAGCCGTGGAGGCGTTATAATGTACGGTAAATCCCACTTTTCGTTGGTAAAAGAGTAGCCCAAGAGTTAGCGGTGGGTGTTGATGACTAGCTACCTGCCTGCCACTGATAAATTAGAGACGGCTAGCTCAGAAAGCCCTCGTCTAACTTTGCGCGAAATTATAAAACGAACAAACAAACTTGATGTCTCTTCCAGTCCCAACTTGAACACCGAAGGACTGTTGATAAAGTTCTAAACTACAATCTTTATATATCTTCATACATAACGCTGATTCCCAAAAGATAACCATTATTCGTGCCACCGCTATATACAATAGGAGGTTCAACTGTTAGGTTGTTTCGAAATCTAAAGCTAACAACTGGATATGACTCACCGTGATGGACAGAACACAGGTAACTTAATGTGTACCTTTGTGCTTGGATGCAAAACAAAGAAATGAATTCTCAGACGTTAGGCTTAAAATGCAAAACAAATGAAGTGAGTTATTTCGAGTTAGGCTTAGAAACAACAACAACTGAGAACAAGTGTTGCTTGGAAAGGAACTTAAACGTAATATTATGACCAAATTTATAACTCACACATAGAATAAATGGTGATATTAAACTTTTACATTTAGTTACGTATTTTAAGTAAGTTAATAATACATTTTCCAAAATCCATTTAAGCATTTACTTCTACTCAATATATTCTACAAAAAAGTGGTTACAATTGTAACAGAAAATGCCTGAAAACAAGTAGAAAGAAAAGTACATCAGAACATTGCAAACGTTTAGTTTTGAAATTCGCTTTGTTGCTTAAGTGATACTAATATAATTACCTGCTGCTATGGGTCTTAAAGAACGATAGCAGCTTAGTATAGCTCCAAATTAACTATCATACTAGAAATCTAATCTAAATTATAATTGTATTGTATTGAATTATTATCATTAGAATATCTTCACTGTCAACAATATTTTCGGCCATAATCCCAATAATATCTAACTAGTTTTGGTCATCTGAACTAACTTCAAATCCATGAATTAAGGCAACAGTGCAACATAGCCTTCATAATTTTAAATATAATTTTAAAATAACAATTTTTACGAATATTGTAACAAAAAATTTCGATGAAGGTTTATAACTATGAAAAGAGTAATAAATCAGTGCTTTAGAAGCACATAAGAATGTCAGTGATTTGTTATTTAGATTCACGCAGCTCACAGAATATTTGTCATTAAAATCTTCTATTATAGTTTTGTTTAATCTAACTAAATGATCAGTTATTGATCTGTGTACGCTAAAACCTTTCCGTATATCTGGCTATTAAGTGTTAATTTCTAAAAATAGAAGTTGTCGATTTTTTCCCTAGATTCTTATATGGTTTCTGAGGCTTTTAGTACTATAACTATCAAATTTATCTAAACATTCTAAATGACACAGATTTAACAAGCTTTTTTTTAAACCACGTAAAAAGGTTTGTATTTAAACGGACAAGCTTTTAAGCTCTTTCTAGAACCCGTTGTGAGCTAGAGACTAGGCTTAACTCTGGTATCATGAAAAAGTGAAAACCTTCTTAACTCTGTGTCATTTATCAGGCTTTCTTTCTTTGTAGAACACGATGACATCACCTTGCTTTCAAAGGTAGGGACTTTAGTCTGTTTTTTATAGATAGGCTAAAAGTAGTTGCTAGATACTTATATAATCTCCGTGTTCCCTTTTTATGATGAAGATAATTTGTTTTCCGTCTTCAGCCGGGACTTTGTCTTTCATCTTTTTAGCCGTTTTAATGGTGCCTGTAGTGGTGATTGGTTTCATTAAGTGGTATATAAGTGAATTTTGGTCATCCAAGAAATGAATTGTTTTATTATTGTTATTTATTAAAAAAGCACAAGCCCATAGCCAGGGGAGTTTGGGATGTGCAAAAAACACCCCCTCCCCCACATACACTCATTCCCCCCTCCCCCAGAGTTCCACTTGCTTTTTAAGATTCCCCCCTCATTCTTTGACGATGGCCTCTCGTTACACAATTGCTTTCGTAACGATGTGCAAACATTCGAAAATAACATGTCCATAGTTATCATAGGAAAAGTAATAGAAATGTTTATTTGTGATGAAAATGAAGGAACTATGACATATTTCTCATTTTATGTTGTTGTTTTTTTGTTATCTGAGTAATAAATTTACACATGAAAATTATTTTCTAGTTTGGACCAAAAAAGACTCCCTCACCACCACACACACACACTTGCAGACCCGGCTACTGGCTTGAGAAAGCAGGATTTAAAACAGTATAATATTGCTGTGGTTTTGGTTTGAATTTCGCACAAAGCTACACGAGGGCTAATTGCGCTACTCTTCTCTAATTTAGCAATGCAAGTCTAGAGGGAAGGTAGCTAGTCATTACCTCCATTGCCAACTCTTGGGCAACTATTTTACGAAAAAATAATAGGATTGACAGTCACATAATAACGACCTCACGGCGCGAGCATGTTTCAGATTACGGTATCGCTACATGAAAATAGAATGATTTCGATGTTCCACAAGAATATACGATTTGAAGTTGAGATAATACAGAAAAATCAACCATAATTTTGTCTCACCAAATATTTTTCCTGACAAATATTTTAATCTGCATCCTATGATTTAGTCCTAAAAACTAAACAGAAATTAGGAGTATCAACTAGAAATAGATATATGTAATGGAACTATTGTACGTTGTTTTGAAGCAAACAACACACTGATATTACACTGTTATGTTACGTTGATTAAAAAGTGTTTTCTTCAAATCTGCCTACAGTGACTCAGCGGCATGTCTGCGGGACTTAGTACAGTAGAGCGTTATACTGTACGGTCAATCCCACTATTCGTTGGTTAAAACTAACTCAATAGTTTGCGGTAGGTGGTGATGACTAGCTGCCTTCCCCCTAGTCTTACACTGCTAAATTAGGGACGGCTAGCGCAGATAGCCCTCGTGTTGTTTTGAGCGAAATTAAAGAACACTAAATACACCGTCGGCTCTTTCTTTAAGTATGCAGGTTTCATAGATAATGTAAAATATTAAAAATCAAACTATTTGTGAATTTTCTAACAATATGTGTGTGTTTTTCGTATAGCAAAGCCACAAAGGGCTATCTGCTCAGCCCACCGAGGGGAATCGAACCCCTGATTTTAGCGTTGTAAATCCGGAGACATACCGCTGTATTAGCGGGGTGCGCTAACAATATCAAAATAGAAAATGTGTCAAAGGGTAACTTATCCCATCCTTCATATTTATATTAAAATTTATACGTAAGTTTAAAAACTAATTCCACGTACATACTTCTATTAATGACATTATTATTTTGTAGGATTAACACAAGACGACCGATTTCATTGTACGTCAAGAATAATTTCTGTGATTCAATTCCTCTCTTAATTTACTCGTTCGGGTGGAAATGTTTACTTTTAGTCTGTAACATTATTCTGAAGTTTCAGATAATTGCGTTGCTATAAATAAACAAAACCCACCGGACCAGAATATTATACATTAATCTCGTTAAATGTTTTTGGCGATGCAACAGAACTCGATAAAAGCTTTCATCGATTACACCGCATAACAAAGTTTTTGCTTCTTGAACATTGTTGGATGTTCCCTATAGATTTTTGGTTGCTGATCACGAAAATCACATCCAAATTTACCCATCACGTACCGTTTCATCGAAATCTTCAGTTTCACCAGGACATTGCTACAATGCAAAAAACGATATTAGGACAACTGGAATCCGTCAATGCTTGTTGACTACTGTTGGACACTGTAACGTGATGCACTGGACATTGAATACAAACGAAAATCAGGAGCAAAACACTTTTAAATATGTTGAACTTAATAGCGTATTAGAAACATAAACGCAATTAAATACGTTATTGCCGGTAAACAGTTAACTGTCTATTTCTTAGAGTTCCTACCTGATGAAGCAAAACCAAAACTATATTTGGTCATACCCACCAGGTACCTGTCACAATCAGCAACAACTTTTCAAAAAAATTGTTATGCAATGTTATTGGAAACGAAATATCAGAATATAAAAAGAATAACAAAACGGATACAAAAATTTTAAATATCATTAAGATGTCAGAAGAAAACAATTACTAATTAAATATAGAATATTAATATTTAAATTTCCAGTACTTGGTGAGTTACAAAACGGAAGGAAACAAAAAAAAACAACAACAACTGTGTATTTCAAAATTATTTCTTTTTTTCACTACGATAGTTTCTTCCGTGAAGGTGTCGCCACGTGCAGTTTGCAAACTGTTTTATTTTGTACAAGACGACATCTTTACGTGGTAATAGACCCCCTCCGACACAGCGGCAAGTCTACGGACTTTCAACGGTAAAATCGTTTTTCGATACCCGTGATGGGCAAAGCACAGATAGGGCCCTTTCTGTGTCTTTGTGCTTAACTACAAAAAAAACAATACGTGGTAATAAATTATATATTTGTAAAATATATAACAGTCTTTGTTTTTTTTCAATTCTATGTATTGAATGTTAAATAGGATGTAGTGTTTATAAACTGTTATGTGTTTCTCGATTTGTTTTGTTGTCAAACACTTGTATTGGACCAAATCACATATTTTTGAACAGACATGTTGACATCAGATTTTTCAATTACCCACGAAGTTCTCCCAATCGGTGTAGAAAGGGCGCGTGTGTCCGCAAGGTAAAAGTCAGTTTCTTTACAGTACACACCCTAGTGGCACAGCGAGAACTTACAATACTAGAAACTGAGTGGACAGAGTACAGGTAAGCCCATTGTGTACCTTTGTTCTTAATTTCAACTAAACAAAAT
The DNA here is from genome assembly GCF_004210375.1 of Tachypleus tridentatus. Classification (NCBI taxonomy): domain Eukaryota; kingdom Metazoa; phylum Arthropoda; class Merostomata; order Xiphosura; family Limulidae; genus Tachypleus; species Tachypleus tridentatus. The sequence goes on along the minus strand of NC_134827.1, from coordinate 78,165,204 downwards.
CTTTACAGTATGTTATTTACTGGTAGTTCTTTGGTTTACAGGAATAAAGACAGTAGCAAAATTCTTTTTTTTTTCTAAAAAGTCCCTGTATTCAGCATATCATTTGTGAATACAGGAAAACTTTCCAATAATCTTCATAAAGAAATATGTCAGGGAAGAGAAGTTTACGGAAGAAATATATATATGTTTTTATGGGTTTTCATAAGTAGGCTTAAGAATTTTGCTGTTCTACTCACACCAACGCCCGGCATGGCCATGTGGTTAAGACATTCGACTCGTAATTTGAGGGTCGCGGGTTCGAATCTCCATCACACCAAACATGCTCGCCCTTTCAGTCGTGGGGGTGTTATAAAGTGACGGTCAATCCCACTATTCGTTGGTAAAAGAGTAGCCCAAGAGTTGGCGGTGGATGGTGATGACTAGCTGCCTTCTCTCTAGTTTCAATTTTAATCCACGGTAATCATTTAGGACAATGGTTGCGACTTTTAACCTCTGTGTACGCCATTACGTCTTATTTTTTAGGGGGGTCAGACTTCATTGTATTTAGGCCTGAATGTTAGGGCGCTCGACTTGCAGTTTATGTGTCGCAGGATCGATTCTTGTCATTGAACGCGCTCGCCCTTTCAATTGTGGAAATAGCTGTAATGTGACGGCCAAACCTACTATTTGTTGGTAATGAGTAGCCCAAGAGTTAACAATGGGTGTTGTTGACTAGCTGTCTTCCCTTAAGTTTATCACTTCAAAATTGCAAATAAACCTCGAGTAGCTTTGCGCGGAATTCAAAACCAAACAAACAACCTCACATTATCTTAACTCCAATAGCCTGAGAGTCACACCAGTTTCTGAAAATGATCATATACAAAGTTCTGGGAAATAAGCGAATGTGCTGATATCCTCATCCTTGGTGGGGGTGTTAGGCGTGTTTCTTATCATACATCACCATATATCATATGAGCTTATCGAAAAACTAACCAAACCGAAGCATTCATCAGTCCAACATAGAACACATTTCTTTAAAAAATATATTTGTTGTATTTTTAAAGGAATCTCCTCCTGTTAGTAACGCCAGCAAAACAAGGCTTCATTTACTCATTATTACTCAATAAATAATCAACAGACTCTTAATGAGGCCCGAAAATAGTAAAGCAGAAACTGCTGGAGCGAGACATGTTATTTTATATTCTATGAAACCTGACGCCACTCAACCCCGTCATTACTCTAATATTCTGCCTCACACACGTCATTATAATAACTAGCTCTAGGCTGTTGTGACACATGACTGCTGGTGAGCTTGTAGGGAACACGAACGGATAACCCCGAAAAACAAAATCACCACTTTTATATTAAAAGACTTTAATAAGTGGCTTTAGTTTGTTTGTGAACAAAGCCTCAGATTTTAGAATTGTAAACCTGTCAACTTAACGATGTCCCGCCGACAGAAAACTGGTTTTATAAGTTAAATATTCTTTTATGCCATACAATTGGAATGTGAACAGCTCTAAAATTTGTACTAAAAACCACATATTTTGTGTGAACGTATAAGTAGAGTAGTTCCAAATATACACAGATCACCTGATACGGATTTGATTCGCAATTGTAATGGTATTAATGTCTTTTACAAGTTAGCGAAGAATGATTATAATTAATTACATTTGTCATATAAGTGTGTTTGTTTGTTTGTTTTTGAATTTCGCGCAAAACTACTCGAGGGCTATCTGCGCTAGTCGTCCCTAATTTAGCAGTGTAAGACTAGAGGGAAGGCAGCTAGTCATCCCCACCCACCGCCAACTCTTGGGCTACTCTTTTACCAACGAATAGTGGGATTAACCGTCACATTATAATGCCCCCACGGCTGAAAGGGCGAGCATGTTTGGTGTGGCGAGGATTCGAACCCGCGATCCTAAGATTAAGAGTCGAGTGCCTTATCTACTTCGCCATGCCGGGCCTCTAATTCTTAGAAATCCCTCAGAAATTAGATTAAGAATGTAGTGTTCAAAAATAGAATATGCCTAACCTAATATCTTATAACAAATGTTGCCCGGCATGGCCAGGTGGGTTGAGGCGTCCGACTCATAATCTGAAGTTTGCGGGTTTGCAGATAGCCCTCGTGTAGCTTTGCGCGAAATTAAAAACAAACTAAACCAGTAAGAATTAGAATAGTGTGCAATTAATAGTACTTGAATCATACGATATTCGTCATATCCATTGCTGGTGATGCTTTTCGTACATTCCACAATTCTTATTATATACGTTTTTATTTCTTCACGTTCCATAAAGGGTCCATATTCAGAATGTAGTGTTCAACGCGTCATCGACAATCGATATGATGAACAGAATGTGATTGGAATAGCATTATTATACATTCTTTTAATACGTGGAAAATTCCTAGGTAAAGAATGCAGTGTTAAAATACATTAGGCTTAACTTAATGGATTTGGTTCATCTTTAAAAAGCTTTAACCCTGTATTTGTAAATATTTCTGAACTCGATTCTTGAGTCTAATTTTTTGCGCGTTTGACCAGAATTATTTTCATAAAGCCTTACTAATTATAATTTTTTATCACAATATCTTATGCAAATTTCGGTCTATTTATCAAAGGTGAATAATAACATGTGTTGGATTAGTTTTCAGCCAAAGAGATGTAAATGTTGTTGGTCGCTGTCACCTTCCCATGGATAAATTGGGATTTTCGGCCGGACGCTGGCAGACCCTGCTCGAGTTTAAGGAGTTCGTTAAGATACCTCGTAAGTTGCTTTAAAAGCAGTGAGGAAGCCAAAGAAACAATTTTGGTACCAGTGACACTCGCAAAGGTTCTCGTGCCAGGAGTGACTTTTGTTTCATTGGCTTTCATGTGGATGGTGGGACAGTGTGCGTGAACATCATTCACTGGTGCTAAACCAAAAGCAAGGAAAGAAACTGAAATAGCCGTCACAGTTATAAATAGGAGAACATAAATAAGTTAGGAACTTTTATAATCCGTCAGGTGCATACCTAACGACTCCTAAAAGTGTATAATTACCAATATATATGTAAAAACGTTTGGTTTTGGTTGAGAAAATTTTTTATCCAGAGGAGCGAACAACGTTTCGACCTTCTTCGGTCACCGTCATGTAACATTCCTACACTCAGTTACACAACCCCCTTCAAACATGTGGTCAGCTATCGGTCAGTTACCTATTTCTTTCTTTGTGAACCTGACGATGACCGAAGAAGTTCGAAACGTTTTCGCTCCTCTGGATAAAAAAATTTCTCAACCCAAACCAGCCGTTTTTACATATATATATTTATCTACAAGTGGGTTTTCTCGTCATCACTGATTATTGTATGGTTACCAGAAACCCACCACTTAGAAGACTTTCCGTCACCAGTGGAACGTTCGCATCTCTCATCCCCTGCAGTTCAATGACTGAATGTTTTAAAGTTTTGTTGAAAAAAAACTCTAATTTCTCTCTAGTGACGGTGACTTTCAAGACCATCAAAACGTGAAATAAAATTTGTTTTTGTTGTTTATCTTACTTTTGGTTGTTATAGATATGAATACTGCAACCAATATCTTAATCCAACAGAACGACCTACACGATATTAAATCAAACGTTATCACTGTAAACATGTGAGACGTAACGTAGAGTGAACTAGTAAGTACGTATATTGTTAATTTTGGATTGGCTGTCAACAGATATTTGTACTTCCCGTGTGCCCCCCGCTAGTACAGCGGTATGTCTCCGGATTTACAACGCTAAAATCAGGGTTTGATTCCCCTCGGTGTGCTGAGCAGATAGCCCTTTGTGGCTTTGCTATACGAAAAACACACACACAGACTTCCCGCGCAAAGGTAATTAATTGTGACCAACATTCTTCCGCCAGAGAAAGAAGAGCACATTAATATTTTTTGGTTTTGAATGAGATATAGCTTTCATTTTTTTTTAAATCAGTAACGGTTTATTCTTAAATGATGCACTGATGTCTTAGCTTGTATAAACATGTATGTATATGAACAACATAATTTTTGATCGCATAATACTTATCCGTGTATATTACATATATACAACACAATTCTTATCACAGTAATACGCAACGTATATTACGAACATATATAGAACACAACTATTATAACTGTGACACATATCTATTCAAGATGTGATAGAATATGTTAAGCTAAAAAAAACGTATAAAAATGAAGACTTATTTGTATTTTTCAGCGAATTTTTTCGGACTTTCATAACTTATTCTGGCTATTTAATCTATTAAATATTATAATCCTTCTTAAATATAAATCTCTACATCTAGCATCCTCACAATGCCCTAAAAATGCTAATACTTACAGGTGTATAATGAATGCAGAGCAATTGTCTTAAGTATTGTAAGGAAGTATTGGACTGACGAGGCTTAGCAAATGTTTGTTTGTTTTAGAATTTCACGCAAAACTATACGAGGGTAATCTGCTTTAGCCGTCAAAAATTTGGCAATCTTGGGTTACTCTTTTAACAACGAATAGTGCGATTCATCGTTACATTATAACGTGTGAAGTACTGAGTAGTGGAACTGTTTTTAAAAATAATTTTGCCACTGTCTTTATTCCTGTAAACCAAAGAACTGCCAGTAAATAACATACTGTAAATATTTTGTCTAGTTGTAATTAAGAACACGTGGTCTCTAGTATTGTAAGTTCTCAGTCATATCTCTATGCCATTAGAGGGAGTACTGTAAAGAAACTGACAGTTACGTTGCGGACACATGCGCCCTTTCTACACCGATTGGGAAAATTTCAAGGAGAATTGGAAAACCTGATGTCAGCATATCTGTCCAAATATATACGAGTGTTTGACAACACAACAAATCGAGAAGCACATAACAGTTTCATAAACTCTTAATCCTATTTGACATTCAATACACAGAATTGAGGTAAACAAAGACTGTTGAATGTTTTACAAATATGTCATTTATTACCACGTATTATATGTTTGTAGTTAAGCACAAAGATACACAAACGGCTATCTGTGCTCTGACAATCACGGGTATTGAAACCCGATTTATACCGTTGTAAGTCCGTAGACGTGCCACTGTGCTGGAGGGGGGCGATTACCACGTAAAGATGTCGTCTCGTACAAAATAAAACAGTTTGCAAACTGCACGTGGCGACACCTTTACGGAAGAAACTATCGTAGTGAAAAAAAAAAATTGAAATACATAGTTGTTTTTTTTTTTTTGTTTCCTTCCGTTTTGTAACTCATCAAGTACTGGAAATTTAAATATTAATATTCTATATTTAATTAGTAATTGTTTTCTTCTGACATCTTAATGATATTTAAAATTTTTGTATCCGTTTTGTTATTCTATTTATATTCTGATATAACATTGCATAACAATTTTTTTGAAAAGTTGTTGCTGATTGTGACAGGTACCTGGTGGGTATGACCAAATATAGTTTTGGTTTTGCTTCATCACGTAGGAACTCTAAGAAATAGACAGTTAACTGTTTACCGGCAATAACGTATTTAATTGCGTTTATGTTTCTAATACGCTATTAAGTTCAACATAATTAAAAGTGTTTTGCTCCTGATTTTCGTTTGTATTCAATGTCCAGTGCATCACGTTGCAGTGTCCAACAGTAATCAGCAAGCATTGACGGATTCCAGTTGTCCTAACATCGTTTTTGCATTGTAGCAATGTCCTGGTGAAACTGAAGATTTCGATGAAACGGTACGTGATGGGTAAATTTGGATGTGATTTTCGTGATCAGCAACCAAAAATCTATAGGGAACATCCAACAATGTTCAAGAAGCAAAAACTTTGTTATGCGGTGTAATCGATGAAAGCTTTTATCGAGTTCTGTTGCATCGCCAAAAACATTTAACGAGATTAATGTATAATATTCTGGTCCGGTGGGTTTTGTTTACTTATAGCAACGCAATTATCTGAAACTTCAGAATAATGTTACAGACTAAAAGTAAACATTTCCACCCGAACGAGTAAATTAACAGAGGAATTGAATCACAGAAATTATTCTTGACGTACAATGAAATCGGTCGTCTTGTGTTAATCCTACAAAATAATAATATGATTAATAGAAGTATGTACGTGGAATTAGTTTTTAAACTTACGTACAAATTTTAATATAAATATGAGGGATGGAATAAGTTACCCTTTGACACATTTTCTATTTTGATATTGTTAGAAAATTCACAAATAGTTTGATTTTTAATGTTTTAAATTATCTATGAAACCTGCATACTTAAAGAAAGAGCTGACGGTGTATTTGAATTTTGCGCAAACCTACACAATAACTACGTAGCTGTTCCTAATTCAGTAGTATAAGACTAGAGGGAAGGTAGCTGGTTAACATCACCCATCGCCAATTCTTGGGCTAGTCCTCTACCAACGAATACTGGGATTGACCCACACTTATAACGCCCCCACTGCTGAAAGGGCGAGCATGTTTGTGTGACGAGGATTCGAACCAGCGACTTTCAGATTACAAGTCGAGCGTCTTCGCCACTTAGCTGTGCCCGGCCCTTAGCAAATCTTTGCAGAAAGTTGGACAAAGAAAAAGTAAGATAATATCTTGAATAACGGTCAGTTTTAGAAACAATTGGTATCCTGTGTAAGATTATAAAATTAAATCCTAAGTGCGGAACAATTAACTATCATTTCTAGAAAAGATAAACAAAAACATATAGCCATACTAGGCTACTCTATAGAAAACATTAGGCCTAACGTCTTGCATTTCACTAATAATGAAAAATAGCTAGCATTAAGATATTATTTAAATATGCCTGGGAACACGAAGCTAAATAGTTAATAATAGCGGTAAGAACATGTGATACAGTTTATGATGTGGGCAAAGAACCTAATATTAGTGATGTAAAACAGTTCTTGTTTTGTTTTTTCGAAAGGAGGAGCTAAGTAGGGGCCGCCGAAAAATGGGTTGAAAAGAAGGATACTGAATTAGTTGAAATTCTAAATAAGCTGATAAAAATTTTGTTGGTTTAATTAAATTGTGGAGTATGTCGATGTTATTGTTTTTATTACGACACTCTTTTTCGAATCACCATGTTGAAGCCATGGGTTGGATGGGGTTCAAACATTTTACTCACTCACATCAAAGGAGTCCCAGACTAAATTAATTTGGGAACCAGTAGTATTAAAGGTAAGACTGGAAACGTGATACATCATGTTACGAACCTAAATTAATGTGTTTTCAACTACATGTAAGATTAAGTTAGCACATAAGTTTGTTTGTAGTTAAACACAAATCTACACAATGGGCTATCTGCGCCCACCACGGGTATCGAAACCCAAATTTTAGCGTTGTAAGTCCACGCACTTACAGCTGGGGAGCCACCATATAAGACTATTAATAAAAAAGCTGTGGAATCGTTATAATGTGGCGGCCAATCTCATTATTCTTGGTTCAAACTGTATCTCGAGAGTTGACGGTGATTGGTGATGACTTACTGCCACCCGTTTAGATCATCACTGATAAATAAGGGACGGCTGACGCAGATAGCCCTCGTGTAGCTTTACGCGAAATTCATAACAAACGCCATTTATATTGTTTAATATACATATGGATTAAAACTTTCCTCTCTAAGAATTGAGCATAAGACAGAATTGTCTATATTTCTGTTTCAGACCTACAAAGAATATCTTTGTATTAATTTTGTCTAAATTGGTCGAAACAAAGCTAAGTAATTCACAAAAATACCTAAAATTGTGGGTTTATTTAACCTTGTGTCCCCTAAAATGACCAAAAGAATAGACATATTCCATATTCTTACATGTATATCTATGGGATCTATCAAAAAATATTTTCTTAATAATATGTTTTTGTGTTATCTTTACACCCCTATACTTGCTGGAAGTGCAACAATCCGCCATTTTTGTTTGTCGGTGTCGGTGTGTATGACCTGTAGAAAAGTATCTTTGTGTCAAATTCCATATAAATTAGTAGAAATATGGCCCGAGTAATTGATTCCAAACCCTCAAATTCATGCTTTTTGTGTGTGAACTCTGACCATACCTAAAAAGTCTCAAAATAGGAAAAAATATTTATTTTTTGGATGTCAAGGTGTTGCGCGCTTGAAAACTTATATTTGTGTCAATTTTCATCTTGATTGCTATAAATGTGGTCACACAGAAGCCCAAAATATACATATGTGAGTTGTTAACCTTTAACCCCAGACAATACTTTTAAAAAACCTAGATAAAAAAATGATTTGGTGTGCTGGACCAGGAAATAATCGTATAAACTTCCATATTAATCTGCCGAGAAAATGGCTGCCGATTTAAAGCTGCAGTATACCTGCCTGTAGAGACACAAACAAAACATTCAATTATTTTGTGTGCTGATAATGAGATGAAAACTTCCTTACAGCAATATTCAAATAAATCTGGTTCATTGAAAATTAAAATGTGCTTTATATTTGTTTAAAAATATTTATTCATCCATCCTTCTACTTTATTCTTCAATCTGTCAGGTTCTTCGTGATTGCAGTTGTTTTAATGGGGTATTAACATTGGTAGATATAAAGGTCGCGCGCAGTTTTCTTGTCAGCAAATCAGTAGCGCTTTTATTGTATATACTCTCACGCTACAACGAGTTTCGTCACGTGAGAAGAAAATGTCAAAATTATATGGGTGAGAAAGAAAATAACCAATAAAAAACGCATTGTCACTTGGACGTCATAGAAATTGGCTCTCTTTTGTGGCATTTTTGTCAGAGGGCGCTCGACTCGCAGTCCGGGGTTCAAATCTCATTACTGAACACGCTCACCTTTTCAGCGTAGAAGCGTTATAATGTTACAGTCAATCCAATAATCAGTTGGTAAAAGTGTAGCCCAAGTAGCCGCCTTCTTCTAATCAATCACTTCAAAATTAGAGACAATTGGCACAGATAGCCCCCGAGTTGTTTTGCGTGAAATTAAAATAAATAAACAATAAAATAATGTTAATATATGTCGTTTAGAAAACTTCCTAAGATCATAAAGAGAACAAAGAAACGTTGTAATTATTTAGTCTAGGACTAATAATCACATTATGATATTTATATAGAATGTTACCCGAAATAAGTGTGTTATACGACCAACATTGGATTTCTATATAAGTTAAAGATCTTAAATGTCTCTCCGTATTAACATTATCAAAACTCCCACTGATAAGTCAGAAAAAATGTATGTTTATGTTGTTTATTTTTGAATTTCGCGCAAAACTACTCGAGAACTATCTGCGCTAGCTATCCCCAACTTAGCAGTGTAAGATTAGAGGGAAGGCAACTAATCATCACCACTCACTGCCAACTCTTGGGCTACTCTTTTACCAACGAATAGTGAGATTGACCGTCACATTATAACACCCCCACGGCTGAAAGGGCGAGCATGTTTGGTATGACGGAAATTCGAACCCGCGAACCTCAGATCACGAGTCGAGTGCCTTAATCACCTGGCTACACCCTCGTGTAAGTTTCAAAAGAGCACGTTGAAAGATTTTATTAATTTACCAAATGCACTCTACTGTTGGTAAGGGTTCTGTTAATTGAGACCATAACAGTTTGTTTTAAAGTGTAGAATTTAAGGACCCAGTGTGGTTTTATAGTTAACTTACAGAAACAATTGTTCACTTCCTCTTAGCGTCAAAAAAAAAAGCTTAGATCGTATCTTTAGAGTCATAGGTGCATTATAAGTGTGACGGTTAAATCCCACTTTTTGATCAGATAAGAGAAGCGATCAGTACTTTTCCTCTAGTCTATAAGTTCAAAATTAGGGCCAGCTAGCGCAGATTGTCCATGGAAAACAAAAATTAAAAGGCGAAATTTATATCTAAAACTTAAATAAAACAAATGTATTAAAACATTTGTCAGTGTACTGCTTCATATCACAAAGTGTGTTTTTTTTTTCTGAACCTAAATAATGATGAGTGTAAGATATACGTAAATCGGATATATTACGATTTGAGCACATTTGTTTTATCGTTACAAATAATTTTAATGAATAGCGACCACTAGAGCAGCTTTTGTTTGTTTGTTTCATTTTTTGTTTCACAGCAAAGCCGCGTGTGTCTATCTGCTGTTTCCACCGCGGGAATCGAACCGGAGAATATTAGAGGAACATTGTGCCATGTTTGCAAGTTATGTTAATTGTAAGACAGAATAAGCTGGGTGGGAATTTGTGAAGTCAATATTACAAATGTATACGTATATAATAAGCATATTTGACTGTTCATTATTTATAAAAGCTGTTGTATAGTCTTTTAGTCGTTATTAAAATGTTCACCTAACGTCCAATTATTTTTTAAACAAATATAGAAAATAAGTACGTCTGGGCAAATGAATTTTGATTACGTTGCAACACGTAGGAAAACAAGTGTCACGTCATAATAAAACTATAAAATAATGATAAATAATAAGATTCTTCTTGGACACTCGTGTAAATAAATGTATTACAAAAACAACTTTTAGTTTACGTAATAAATACAATTCTCATTCGACACATAAACGACGACAATAAATCTGTACTTATTTAACCAATATATTACAATATGTATGTTACACTAATCTTTCTTATATGACTGGCACATGTTACACTAATCTTTCGAGAAAAACCTGGACTCATTGATAAAAGAGGTGGAGCGTGGTCTAGCGGTGAGTGTGCTTAGCTACATTCTAAAGGCTCAAGGTTCGAACTATAGCATGTCGTTGAACACTGTCCACGCTTTCAACTGTGAGATTTTTTTAAGTGTGACAATAAATCCAGCAAAGTAGTCGCGTAGATGGCGAGTGATGTTCATTGTTACATTGCTTTCCATCTCATCAGAAGTTACAAGTTAGAAAAGACTATATTTATATTAGGTAGATTTAAGTTATATTAGTCATATTTAAGTTAGAAAAGACTATATTTAAATCAATAGGTTTCTCATCTCACCATTTAACTCACATGTGACACAATGTTATTTATTGTACGCGACAATAAATGATCAAAGTAAGTGATATGTGATGTTTCTTTTTTAATTTAAAATGCAACTCTTCCAATTCTTACTACGGTTCTTACCCTTTCATCCTATATGTGACCGTCTGTCTTCCAAGGTAAAGCCCTTTTCTGCCATAATTTATGTCTTATCATTTCTGCTTAAGAAAATTAATTTACTGAAGCAACAACAACCTCAGACTCGTAAAGTTAAGGTTTGAACACTTCAACTGGAAATTGAAACACAAATTACGACAATCAAAAAGTTGTTGTGATGAAGACACGTCGTATGTTTTACACACTGAAGTTGTCGTGATTCGTTTGTTTTGAATTTCCCGCAAAAATGCACGAGGGCTATCTGCGCTAGCCGTCCATAATTTAGTAGTGTAAGACTAGAGGGAAGGCAGCTAGTAATCATCACCCACCGCCGACTCTTGGGCTACTCTTTTACTAACAAATAGGTGTTCCAGCATGGCTAGGTGGGTTAAGGCGTGCGACTCGTAATCCGAAGGTCGCGGGTACGCATCCCCGCCGCACCAAACATGCTCCCCCTTTCAGCCGTGGGGGCGTTATAATGTTACAGTTAATCCCATTTTTCGTTGGTAAAAGAATAGCCCAAGAGTTGGCGGTGGGTGGTGATGACTCGCTGCCTTTCTTCTAGTCTTAGACTGCTAAATTAGGGATGGCTAGCGCAGATAGCCCTCGAGTAGTTACGCGCGAAATTTAAAACAAAGCAAACTAACGAATAGTGGAATTGACTGTGACATTATAACCGTCCTACGGCAGAAAGGACCAGCATGTTTGGTGGGACGGGGATTAGAGCCCGCAATCTTCAAATTACGAGTCGAGTGCCTTAACTTCCTGGCTATGCCGGGCCGGGTTTATCTTGATATCTAGTTTAAGAAACAAGAAATGATTGTTGAAAACCCGATAAGCGCCATTGTTTTCCCACAAATCAACACTAGTACCGGTTTGATTCATTTTGAATTTCGCGCAAAGCTACACGAGGGCTGTCTGTGATAAGCGTCACTAATTTAGCAGTGTAAGACTAGAGGGATAGAGAAGGAAGCTAGTCATCACCATCCATCGATAATTCTTGGGCTACTCTTGTACCAATGAAGAGTGCGATTCACCGCCACATAATAAATGCCTTCACGACTTAAAGGACGAGGATTTTTGATGGGACGGAAATTCGAGCTCACGACTCTCAGGTTGAGTGTCAAACACCATAACCACATTGTTACAAAGTAAGTCAGTGTCTAGACGAAGTTCGCTGTGACAAATATATGATTTTCTATTGTTGACATCTTTGAAGATATCTTTCTCAAATAACGAGGAAAATTAGAGTATCTCTAATATGTTTAAGACTTCATGAAACGTCTTCGGTACCTTGAGATTATAAAGGAAAATAATTATTTTTGAATCTTTTGAAATAAACATATTAATTGTTTAATGTATTTGTATTTTGAATAAAACGAGAAAAGAAAAAAGGACAAAGTTTGTTTGTTTGTAAATTTCGCGCAAAGCTACTCGAGGGCTATCTGCGCTATCCGTCCCTAATTTAGCAGTGTAAGACTAGAGGGAAGGCAGCGAGTCATCACCACCCTCCGCCAACTCTTGGGCTACTTTTTTACCAACGAAAAATGGGATTGACCGTCACATTATAACGCCCCCACGGCTGAAAGGGGAAGAATGTTTGGTGCGGCGGGGATGCGTACCCGCGACCTTCAGATTACGAGTCGCACGCTTTAACCCACCTAGCCTTGCCGGGCCTAGGATAAAGTTAAGTAAGACTTCGATTTCAGTGTTTCAGTGTTAAATAAGGTTTTGTCTCAGTTAAATTTAAAGAGATTTTTTTTATACCGATGCAGCTTAACACGCTCTACATTTACAGCTGTTGGCGCGTTACAAAAGTAACAGTTAATTCCCTTCTTCTGTTCAAGGAACTGAATTAAGCCTATGCCAGGATAGGTGCTACTATTTCAATTCAAAGTTTTAATTCTTTCAGAATATTGATGCAGTATTTTATTACGAAACTAATTTGAAAATGAGAACTGAAAAAAGACTTTTTTAATTCTGTTTATACATACATTATTTTTGTATTAAGGATGGAATGTAGCAACTTTGAACTAATTTCCTTGGATTTTATTATGGTGTGTTTTAGTGTATAGATAATTAATAAATATAACTTTTCAATCATAGATTAAACAGTTAAGATTTAAACAAAATATGTAAACCAAAGTTTCCTTCAGGGCGCTATATAATGTAGTTTAATTATTACTGTGAGAAAAGAAAGAAAAACAAGTAGTTCAAGTCATCTATTTTTATATTTAACATTCAACTGCTTATTCCAGCAACGAGTAAATTGGTTACACTTCATTTCGATACGCGTTCATGAATATTTTTATATTGATTTTACGGTTACTAGTTTCGTCTCCTAGTGGCACACAGCGGTATTTAACTTTAAACAAACAAATAGTTAGTGTTCTTGATTTATTTGTTGTTGTTTTTTTATAATTTCGTGCAAAGCTACTCGAGAGCTATCTACTCTAGCTATCTCTAATTTAGCAGTGTAAGACTAGAGGGAAGGCAGCTAGTCATCACCACCAACCGCCAACTCTTGGGCTACTCTTTTTATCAACGAATAGTGGGATTGACTGTAACATTATAACTTCCCCACGGCTGAAAGGGAGAGCATGTTTGGTGCGATCGGGATTCGAACCCGCGACCCTCGGATTACGAGTGAAACGCCTTAACACACTTGGCCATGCCGGGTCTGAGTGTCTTCTTGAAAGCTGAAACATGTACAGTGCAAAACTGATAAAGATTTGACACATAGTGCCAGGCTACGAAAATTATACGCTGTTTAGGTATTTGTTTTTGTGTATAGATATCACATAACAGTATATATATATAGGCTTACATAAGTAACTGGTTTTGTTTTCTTTGTGACGAGGGAAGATGGTTCTACGTCTGCAAGTTGTTTTGACAAAGCGTCGCTGATCTACAACGTATCCACTTCACTAAGCTCGAGTGCGATGGTTAGATTTATTGTAAAACTCGTTTCTTTACAGGGTGAATCTTAAGTTTGAGACTGTTAATAGCATGTCTTGTTTTCTCGGGTTGCCATGCACTAGTTCTGTAGAAACAAATCTGCTGCCTTCCGCCCACTAGTAGCAGTTGCCAATCGGATGACCTGGCTTTGGAGTGGCATTCAACGATACTATTACATCCCAGGCTGTACTTACTTCCTAGTTTTCTGCGATTCGAAAGTAAGATGTAGTAAAAAACACAAAACAGATAAAGACAGCATATCAAGGTTTAACTTCTTCCAACACTCATGAGATTCTACAGGAGTCATCTAACTGCTCAAAATTTTTTCCTAAATTATTTCGTCATCTGAGTCCGTCAGGTATACGATAATTACTTGAGTCACATGTCAACATCACGTAAACTGTCTCACAGACTTTATCACATTTCTTTATCACCGATATTAGCAATGAGCATATACATCGTAGTATTAGATAGCATTGAATTTGCGTTTGTTACAAAGTATTACACTATGTAACAAAATTTTTACTTTTTCTTATACCTGGGCAGAAAGTGTTATTTTCCAATTGGTTATGCCTAAAGTAAATGGAAAAGACCTATTTTTCTCTTCAAACTTTGCTTTTGTGATCTGGGTAATGAAATTTTCAAATTTAACCATTTTCCAGAACATTCCAAGTAGATTCAGTGCTGAGTAGCTGATAAACAATTTTATCGAACTTAGAATAATTTTCAAGAACTCTATAGAATGTTGTAGAACTTACAAGAATGTTCTAGAATGTTGTAAAACTTACGATAATTTTCTAAAACTTTCCATAGTAATATATATATACAGGGGCTCACCACTCACCACTTCAGTTTAGTTCTAGCTGCCTAAGTAAACACAGAGACCTATCTGAATTTACCAGAGATGGCATCAAGAAGCTGCAAGCATTCTCCAGACACATTCTGCTATGTATGTGGCCAATTTATCAAGACAAGAGCGAAAAAGTACTCTGTGACAGCATCTGCCTTGAAGTGTGATGAGTATGGCTGGGATGTTATCGAAGACTTCACAATTGTGGCATTCCTGATGGATCTCCAAGGAAGCTTTACCAAGTTTCCCTGTTATCTTTGCCTTTGGGACAGCAGGGACACCGCAGCGCACTACAACAGGGAGCACTGATCATAACGGACCGAGTTCTTTGTGGGGAAGCACAATGTCAAGTGTGAACCACTAGTGGACCTCCAGAAGGTGCTGTTCTCACCATTGCACATAAAATTGGGTCTTATGAAACAATTTGTCACAGCTCTTGATAAGGAGTCTGCAGCCTTCAAGTATCTTCGAGACTTCTTTCCTAAGCTGTCTGAGGCAAAAGTCAAAGCTGGTGTCTTCGTTGGACCACAAATAAAGAAGATGCTGGAGAGCACAGAATTCCTCAAGAAGGTCAGTAGGAAGGAAAAAAAAGCTTGAGGCAGCTTTGTCGCACTGGTTTGGGGCTTCTTGGGCAATCACAAGGTTGAAAATTATGTGGAACTGGTTGAAGCTCTGGAAAATAATTATGGCAAAATGGGCTGCAGGAGGTCTCTAAAAAACCATATAATTCACACTGGGCTGTAGAAGGTCTCTAAAAAACATATAATTTACACTGGGCTGCAGAAGGTCTCTAAAAAAACATATAATTCACACTCATCTTGATAAATTTAAAGAGAACATGCGAGCATACTCAAAGGAGCAAGGCAAGCGCTTCCACCATGATATAATGGACATTGAACGTCACTACTAAAGAGCATATAACGAAAACATGATGGGAGACTATATTTGGAGGCTGATACGTGAAAGTGATTTACATTACAGTCGCAAATTTCGAAAAACTACTCACTTCTAAACATTTTTGTATAACTTTAGTATAAATACATCTAAATCTTGATCCATATGTTGTTTTATTCAGACCTTATGTAAATGAAAATGTGCAAATTTGCCAGTTTTTACATTGAAAATAGATTAATTTCAAAATTTCATTATCCAGGTCACAAAAGCGAAGTTTGAAGGGAATAATGGTCATCTTCTGTACTTTTACTACATAAGTAATTAACAAAAAACACATACCATCCAGGAACAAAATTTGTGTTACATAGTGTTATTATTCACTGTTGTGAACTATTATTTTGTAAAGGTAAACCATAATAAAGTAGTACTTTCTGGAAGTAAACACGGTTATAAAGTATTAGTTTGTAAAAATAAACACTTCTGAAAAGTATTACGTGTTTTTCTTATAGCAAAGCCACATCGGGCTATCTACTCAGACCACCGACAGGAATCGAATCGTTGATTTTAACATTGTAAATCCGGAGACATACCACTGTACTAGCGGGTAGCGTTTTAAAGTATTATTTCGTGCAAGTAAACACTGTTATAAAGTATTATTTTGAAAAATAAACACTGTAGTAAACTATTATTTTCAAGACATAAACACTGTTGTGAAGTATTAGTTTTTAAAGTAAACACTGTAATAAATTTTAATTTTGTAAAAGTAAACACTGTTGTAAAGTATTATTTTGTGGAAGTAAACATTGTTATAACGAATTATTTTGTGAAAGTAAACACTGTTATAAAGTATTATTTTGTAGAAAAAACACTGTGGCAAAGTACTATTTTATAGAAATAAACACTGTCACAAAGTATTATTTTGTAGAAATAATAACTGTGTTAAAGTATTTTTTATAGAAATAAACACTGTTATAAAATACTATTTGGTAAAAGTAAACACTGTTGTAAAGTATTTTTTATAAAAGTAAACATTCTTATAAATTATTATTATGAGAAAGAAAACAATATTGTAAAGTATTATTTCATAGAAATAAAAACATTTATACTGTATTATTTTCTAAAAATAAACACTTATAAAATACTATTTGGTAAAAGTAAACACTGTTGTAAAGTATTTTCTATAAAAGTAAACATTTTTATAAATTATTATTATGAGAAAGTAAACAATATTGTAAAGTATTATTTCATAGAAATAAACACTTTTATAACGTATTATTTTCTAAGAATAAACGCTGTGATAAAGTATTATTTTACAGAAGTAAACATTGATCTAAAGTATTATTTTATAGAAACAAAAGCTGTCATAAAGTATTATTTTGTAGATATAAACACCGTTGTAAAGTATTTCTTTATAGAAGTAAACAATGTTATAAAATACTATTTGGTAAAAGTAAACACTGTTGTAAAATATTATTTTGTAAGAGTAAACATTGTGGTATAGTATTATTTATAGAAACAAAAACTGTCATAAATTATTATTTTCCAGAAAGAAACACTGTTGTAAAGTGTTATTTTACAGAAGTAAATACTGATATAAAATAAACACTGTTGTAGAGTCATTATTTTGTTGAAATAAACACTGTTATAAAGTACTATTTCATGGAAGTAAACACTGTCATAACGTATTATTATATGGAAATAAACACTGTTATATAGTATTATTTTGTAAAAGTAAACACTGTTCTAAAGTATCATTTTGTTTAAATCAGCACTCTTTTAATGTATTGTATTATAGAAGTAAACACTGTAATCAAGAATTATTTTGTAGAAATAAACGCTGTATAAAGTAAACACTGTTTTAAAGTTATTGGTTTGTAGAAATAAACAGTTATAAAATATTATTACGTGAGAGAAACCACTGTTATAAATTATTATTTTGGAGAAGTAAACACTGTTACAAAGCATTATTTTCTAGAAATACACACTGTTATAAAATGTTATTTTTTATAACTAAACACTGTTCTAATCTATACACTGTGATAAAGTTATTACTTTGTAGAAAAAGGTGTTATTTTGTGAAAGTAAACACTGTTATAACCTATACACTGTGGTAAAGTTATTACTTTGTAGAAAAAGCTGTTATAAAGTATAATTTTGTAAAAGTAAACACTGTTGTAAAGTATTATTTTGTCAAAGTAAACAATGGTATAAAGTATTATTTTGTAAAAAGAAACACTGTAATAAAGTATTATTTTGTAGAAAGAAACACTGTAATAAAGTATTATTTTGTAGAAATAAACACAGTTATAAAGTATTATTTGACAGAAGTAAGCATTGTTGTAATGGATTATTTTGTAGAAGTAAACACTGTTATAAAGTATTATTTTATAAAGGAAAGACTCTCATAAAGTATTATTTTGTAAAAATAAACATTGTTATAAATTATTATTTTGTAAAAGTAAACACTATGATAAAGTATTATTTGATAGAAATAAACACTTTTATAATCTATTATTTTGTATTAAAGTATTATTTTACAGAAGTAACACTGTTGTAAAATATTACTCTGAAAATATGAACACTGTGGTAAAATGTTATTTGATGGAAGTAAACATTGTTAAAAGTATTATCTTGTAAAAGTAAACACTGTTAAAAGTATTAACTTGTAAAAGTAAACACTGTTCTAAAGTATCATTTTGTTTAAATCAGCACTCTTCTAATGTATTATATTATAGAGGTAAACACTGTTATCAAGAATTATTTTATAGAAATAAACACTGTTGCATAGTATTATTATGAGGAAGTGAACACTGTTATGAATTATTATTGTGTAAAAGAAAACGCTGTCGTAAAGTCTTATTTGATAGAAGTAAACACTGTTATAAATTATTAATTTGTTCAAGTAAATACTGTTATAAAATATTATTTTGTAAAAGTAAACCCTGCAGTAAAGTATTATTTTATAGAAAAAATACTGTCTCAAATTATTGTTTTGTAGAAATAAACAATGCTCTGAAGTTTTATTTTATAGAAGTAAACGCTCTTGTAAAGTATTATTTTGTAAATGTAATCAGTGTTATAAAGTATTATTTTGTGGAAGTAAACACTGTTATAAATCATTATTTTGTAAAAGTAAATACTGTTATAAAATATTATTTTGTAAAAACTTTTATGAAGTATTATTTTATAGAAATAAACACTGTTGTAAAGTATTATTTTGTAAAAATACACACTGTTGTAAAGAATTATTTTGTAAAAATACACACTGTTGTAATAGATTATTTTGTAGAAGAAACGACTTTCATAAAGTAGTATTTTATAGAAATAAACACTGTTATAAATTATTATTTTGTAAAAGTAAATAGTTTGGTAAAGTGCTATTTTATAAAAAAAATTGTTATAAATTATTATTTTGTAAATGTGAACATTCTTGTAATGTATGATTTTGTAAAAGTAAATACTTTGGTAAAGTGCTATTTTATAAAAAAATTGTTATAAATTATTATTTTGTAAATGTGAACACTCTTGTAATGTATTATTTTGAAGAAGTAAATACTGTTATAAATTATTTGTAAAAGTAAACACTATTGTAAAGTATTATTTTGTTTAAGTAAATACTTTTATAAAATATTATTTTGTAAAAGTAAATACTATAGATAAGTTTTATTTTATAAATGTCATAAAGTATTGTTGTGTAGAAATAAACAAAGTTCTGAAGTGTTATTTTATGGAAGTAAACACTGTTGTAAAGTAATATTTTGTAAAAGTAAATACTGTGGTAAAGTGTTATTTTGTGGAAGTAAACAATGTTATAAAGAATTATTTTGTAAAAGTAAACACTTTTTTAAGGTATTGTTTTATAGAAGTAAACACTGTTACAAAGTATTATTTCATAGAAATAAACAGTGTTATAAAGTATTATTTTGTAAAAGTAATCATTGTTATAATATATTCATCCGCAAGTGTGAGGGTTTAAACACTAAGTATCGGGTTTTGATACCCGTTATTAGAATAGTCCATTGTATAGCTATATGTTTAATCACTATAACTACTAAGCTTCTCTAAGTTATTATTTTGTAGACAAAGCAAAGAAAAATACCAACATTTAATTTTGAGCTTGCATGTAATTTGCGATTTAAAAATAAAGATTTCCTCGTGTATTTGTAAACTTTGTGTACAAACAGAATTTGTATATTTCTAAATGTTTTAATGTTATTTGCTGTTAAACACAAAGCCACATAATGGACTATCTCTGTTAAGCCTACGAAAGGTGTCGAAAGTCTGTAGACTTGCTGCTGTTCCACTAGAAGGTACTCGATTTTTATGGGGTTCTCTTTGCAGAGTGAGGCCCAGCATGGCCAGGTGGTAAAGGCACTCGACTCGTAATTCGAGGGTCGCGGGTTCGAATCCCCGTCACATCAAACATTCTCGCCCTTTCAACTGTGGGGGCTATATAATGTGACGGTCAATCCTACTAATCGTTGATTTAAGAGTAGCCCAAGAGTTGATGTTGGGTGGTGATGACTAGTTGCTTTCCCTCCAGTCTTACACTGCTAAATTAGGGACGGCTAGTGCGGATACTCCTTGTATAGGTTTGCACGAAATTCATAACGAAACAGAATAAACAAATAAATTTCTCTTAGTAACTCAGCAATGATTATTGGGACCTATAATGCTAAAAACCTGGTTTTGGTACCTGTGTTAGACAGACAACACATTTTGTAAGTTTGCTCTTGACAGCGAACAAGAAAACAAATAATTTTCACACTTAAGTCTTAAGTGAAAAAAAAAGATACATATCACGAGTGAGAAGGAGGTGCAGAAATTGTTATTTTGAAAATAAATAAATAAATAAATCCAAAGCAATAGATATTTTAACAATAACGTAATAAAAGCGTTTTAAAAAATAGGTAATTTAGAAAATAATTTTCAGAGTTTACCTAAAGTTTATTTTATATTATTGTAATTCATTCGTGTGAAACTTACTATTGAAAGAGAAAAAAATATTTTCTTGAATTAGTTTTTCAATGAACTTTAAAAAATTATTTGAAGTCGATGCCAAAACAGTTTGGTAAGAAAGCGTGAACGTACAATTTCTCAATTTCGCGCCAATTTACATGAGGGCTATCTGAGCCAGCCTTCCCTAAATTAGCAGTGAAAGGCTAGAGGAAAATCATCACCACCCACCACCAACCTTTAGATTACCCTTTTACCAAGGAATAGTGAAACTGATCGTCACATTATAACGGATCCTAGTACGATGAGTTAGTCACTAGGTAATACTCCTGATTTTGACTATGCCATAAAACGTAAATCAGTGTTGTGTAATTAATTGAAATGTATATGAAGCGAAATCCATTTTAATTAATTAAGGGGGAAAATGGGTTTTGGGCGTTCACAGCATTCAATGTTTAGTCATTCACAGATTATGGGTGTGTGTGTTTTCTTTAGCAAAGCTATTTCAGGTTATTTGCTAAATTCACCGAGGGTAATCAAACCCCTGATTTTAGCTTTGTAACTCTTTATACTTACTGCTGTACCAGCGGACGACACTGGTTATGGAACTTTGTGATCAAGGAACGTTTTGTGTATGTAATTAAGTGTTCAGTATCGTTATGGAGAAAGATAATGTTTCCATTGTGATGTAAAAGAGATCGATGAATTAAATGTTTAATACTTATTCCAAAAAAAGCGTAAAACGTAAAATTTTGGAGTTTAAACAGAGTGTAGAAAACAAGCCCATTGTGGAAATACTTTGCACTAAATCAAAACAAACGAACAGATACATTACGTATAATTTTCGTAAAATTTATTGTTCTCCTCGGTAAGTTTAGAGATTTACAACACTAAAATCCGGAGTGTGATTCCTCATGGTGGATAGGGTGCGATAAAACTTTGTGTAGGTTTCCACTAGAACAAAATAAACAAAGACATAATGCATTTAATTCCACAGTGTGAGAACTTCAAAGCCAAAAACAATCAAAATAATGCTCAAACGACTTCGTTTGTTTTGCGAGAGAAAAAAGATAGACACATAGAATTAACACACTAAACGTGTTATAATGAATATTATAACCTAAACGTTGTAATATTATACAACGTTGTCTCAATTATAACGTTGAGACCTAAACGTGCGACTTGTTGTAGTAGTTGGCTTTAAACAATAAGTTATTAAACAGACGTAATCTTGAGGAAATTGATTTAAAAACTTTTTTGGGTGGGAAACCAAAAACCTCTGATGTTGCAAAGAAACGAAATAATTTTTTTTAATCGTCAGTTTTACAATCGAATGACGTTGCCATGGATTATAACCCTCGTTTCTACACTTATGAATCAGACAGAAATCAACACGACCACTAAAACCTGAGCATCGATAAAACACTTTAGTAGAGTATAACTTTTATAAGTTGGAAAACAAAACTGAATAAAAACGTGATCGTTTTGCTAAGAAGAACATGAACTGGAAGGAAAGAAGGAAAAAAAAGGGGGAAAATTTCCATTCATAAGCTTAATAAATGGATGGAAAGCTGCAAAACGTGATTACAAAATTCTAAAACAGGTGTCTCTGTGATAGAATAATGATAAATACCATAAATAAGGTTTAAGTAGCATTAAGTGAAATTGAGAAAAGTTTTGAATACCAAGGTGCTGTTATACAGAGTGCTATGGACTTTAACAGTTTCACAAATTTTAAATAATGCTAAAAATAAGATTTCGAATACCTAATTTTTCAAGATAAGGTTTTGATTACTTAACCTCCCAAATGTTGCAAGTTGTATCTATTGTAACACAAAAATGCCGTATTTAAAGCATGGGAGGAAAACTTGGAAACAGTACTGGCTGTTGTGAAAGTTGTAGGTGATAAGATTCGTGGTGCTGTGCTCGAAATCACTGATGTCGAAATTACAGCGGTGCTACAAGTTCTAGAAAGTAATTTATAGCACACAAAGTGGTTTGAAGGGAAGACGTGGAAGCCAAAACTACAACAGTGCTAGAAGTTCTGGATGCTGTAGATCAGGGATTCCCTGATTGGGGGATCACAGGAAAGTGACAGGTACAACCAGTTACACAATACTGTTAAGGCAATCAGTATCTAACGGCTTAGTAGGGACTTCAATCAGGACGTCAAATATTGGTGGGGGAGACTTTGGGTTGAGAAAGTTTGTGAACCAATGTTGTAGAATGTAAATCACAAGATATAAATCGTGTATGGTGCTGTAAAGAAAGACAAGGATGTCAAAGATTCAGCAATGCTAAAAGTTCTGAATGTTCTACTGAGAAAGAAACAGAACAACTGCAGCAGAGACAATGTTAAAAACTGATAAATCTAAAACCACAAACATTCTAGCTTTATTATTCTACATGTAATTCACTGTTTGAGGCCTGTTGTTTTTTTTGTCATTTCAAAACTTATTGTGTTCAGTTATTACGAATAACCAGTCATCTTCTTAGCTTCTTCCCTTTTTGGAAAAAAAAAACATAGAAAGGAAATGCCTTCCAAACTCAGTTTTCATTAAATAACGAGTCATACACTTAATATTTTATTCCATAAATTTGATAGAATATCTATGAAAAACCATTTTGTTCTATTTTCTGACGTACAAATGCTCTCGTCATTCGTGAAAGCTATTGAATATTTTATGATAGCCATCATGATATTGAACGATTTCTTGCTACGAGTCAACATTAATTTCTAATGTATTGTGTAGTTTCATGGATAACAAGCCTCTGATGTGTTACGTTAGATTACAGGCGTTTTATGAGAGAATGATTACACTTTATATACGTTTGAGAAGTCAAGAAAATCAATTAGTTTGTGACGCTCGATTATTTTATTCTTTTAAAAATTCAAAAGATATTTGTTGTGTCTTTTATATACTGCACACTTCGAAGAAATGGCACATCACTTCACATGCAACAGCTTTTATTGTAATTGCAAATATTACGATTTACTGCATTTTCTTTTCTGATCGATAGAGGGTTAACTGATATGGTAGATTTTTACAGACGGTTTTCTCAGACGGAAAGAAATGTATATATTTATAGATTAACATTTGCAATAACCAGACATGTTCTGGCAGTGACAATATATACACTTAGTTAAGTGGAACGTTTCTTAAGCTAATAAAATAGCTACTTGCTTCACGACTGAACATAAATATAAATTAGCATTTTGTGTCTGTGTGCTCAGTTTTTTACACCTACGCTTTCTGACCGATCTTAACCAAACCTGGTAAATACCCTTAAGGCATTTGGTTAATGACATAAGGAGGACGGTATCAGCATTCGGACTTGAGCTCCATACATTGCTCTCGGGGATTTTTTATGTTTCTTCTGTTTGTTAAACATGGGTGTTAGAGAGTATTGTATAGGTCTTTATTTGGATGAAAGTACAGTAAGGTCAAGAAACATAATAAATATAAATAACCATGGTTACTAATCATTACAATGAAATAATTTCTATAGGCCGTAGTTATTTCAGTTAATTTATAGTAAGAATAATTTTTTACCTCAGTGTGAAATATAGCACAACTGTCCTAGAATCTACCACACGTATACTCCATTGGCTCAGCGGAAGGTGTGTGTGTTTGTGTGTTTTTTTATTTATAGCAAAGCCACATCGGGCTATCTGCTCAGCCCACCGAAGGGAATCGAACCCCTGATTTTAGCGTTGTAAATCCGGAGACATACCGCTGTACTAGCGGGGGGCCAGCGGAAGGTCTGATGACTTATAACGCAAGAATTCTAGTTTAGATACCCGTGACTGGAACACATAGAAAGCCCATTATATAGCTTTATTTACAGTAATTATATCCTAAATATCTTATAGAGAGCTAACTTTAGTACGTTAAACATTAAATTTGCTAGTTATAGTTTTCATATTTGCCTGATTTTTCAGCCATTGCATAACGGTTCAAAGAACGGCTCTGACTTTTTTTGTTTTTCTTTTCAAGTACAAACTTATACCTCATAGCCTCGTCGTCTCTTGACTGATTTAAGACCTAATTTACATTTTTGGACTCAGCAGATCATACCCTTTCGATTGATCTATTTGATCAAGCCGAATGTTTCATGAACTAATTTACTCTAATCCTTTCTTAAATAATTTGAATTTGAATGCAGGCTGGTAGAGATCCTGATGTGTAATAAAACTAAATCGGGTATTGCTAGTGCAGAAAAAATATGGTTAATAAAAAGGAAAAAAGTCTCTGGGATTAATCTTCTCCAATCCTGCCTAAAAGAATTTCAAATGCTGCGGCTATTGATAATTCCTCCTTGCTCTTAAGATAGAACTAGTATTTAAAATAATTTAATTGTTTTTATCCTGACTCTCATTGTTTAACTTTAATGCTTGAATATATATGATATTTTACAATGTTGTTTAACAGACGTTATTACTAAGCCTTTTTAAAAGTGTTTTGTCGTAGGTAGTTTAACCTTTTAACTTTTAGCGTGCTATCTCTACTGAACAAGTAACAAAATTATTTGCATAAGGAATCGAATTCATTTCTTTCGACTGCAAAGTATATCTATCTAAAAATAAATTAATTAAAGATCAATTATTTGGATACTCACAATAACAGATTTTCAACCAAGATATATTCAAGAAATAATGCAAAACGTACGAATTGAAAATGGATATCTGTTCAGATATGTTGTCAGTTTATACTTAATATTAAATCATCGTGTGTATTTTATTAATCTGTTGTGTGGTGAGTATATGAAATATGTCTGTCTGTTACTAGAAAAATCTCAAGGTTTGTTAGTCTGTTTATGGAAATATTGCGAAACCTAGCATTCTGCTTCTTCTAATAAAATCTCAAAATCTCTTAGTAAAATTGCACACCTCACCTAGTCTAAAACCAGTGTTAAAAGTGGAGAAACTTTCAGACCGAAATACACATTAAAGTATAATGAAAAACGATGATCCAGAGATTTCTAGAATCAATTTCAGTTTTAATTAACATATACCTGTCTTACGTTCATAACGCCAGGAAAACTCGTAAGATTACATTAAAAGAACACTCAAGCGATAATAATGCAAAGCATAAAAGTAAATCGTGAACAGAAATTACAGCAAGCATATTATTGGCGTAGTACGGATGACGTCAGCACTTTAACAACATCATGGAGATAGTACAGCCGAATCTTTTCTTCTGCTACTCATTTCTCAGTAATCCTTCCGTCCAATTTGTATAACTTAAATTCGGACAGAAGATATGTAACTCAACGTTACAGCGTGAGTTACTCTATATAGGTACTAGAAACAAAATTTAATTACAATGCTCAAAACTGCAAGTAGACAGATCTCATGTGAGATCAGTGACAAGTGTTTCGCTCTAATATTTACCATATTCAGCTTTCTAAGTGTGAAATCCCTAATCGTCGAAACCTTCGGGCTGTAATCTTTACAGAAACCTCGTAAGCGCTGCCTTTAATCAGAAACTTGTTAATTAAATAGAAATAGTATCGTCGGTGAACAAAAGCTTTCCAAACGTTCGTCTGCAAAATTACGTTATAAAACTGAATCCCATAACTGTGGAAGACTACCAGTCAAAAAATACCCTATCGCAAAATTCTGCAATTAAAAATATAAATTTTCGTCATAATTTTATAAATTATTAAGTATTCTGATTTAATAGAAACATAGGAAACGAAATGTTATTATGAAGAAATATCGGTTCTAAGGAAAGAACATTTCTAGATGATGTAGTTTGAATATCTGTATGAAGGCTAAACATAATGATGTATTAGTTTTACAAAACACAGCAGTTATCTGTTTTTGCAACACGCTAACGCATTGTTAAAGTCATTTAAACTGTGTTCAAACTTATTTAACTTAGCGGATCGTGAGCCGCGGATCTGTGATCCTTGATGAATTATATTCTACTAAAGCAATGCGTTACCGAAAGTGTTCAGGCTTTCGTTTAACAACAAAATTTACTAAATATTATTTTTATTGGATCTACCTCATTCTATTAAACATTGAACTATGGTAAGAAGTTTTCGAACATGTACTTTTTCTTTCTTTTTTTAAACTAGTTATTCTAGAAAAAAAAATCTTACCATATTGAGACTATCTAAAAACTTGATATAACTTTTTATAGTCCAGTAGTCACACCACAATCCTAACGTTTTGACTTACAATCTGATATAAACAGGTTGTGTGCTACGATTTTGGTTTATGGTTCGTATCCCATTGTCGGACAAATTACTCTTCGTACTTTGGCACTGTAAACATGCAATCAGCATAACGGATAAATGCCATTATTCGGTAAGACAAGGGTATACCAAAAGTTGACGATGGGCACTATTGGACAGCTGCCTTCATTCTAGTCTATCAGTTCAAAGATAAAGACAACTGTGTGCAATTTTTTATTGTATGGCTTAACACAACACTGTTAAAAACGAACAAACACAAATATAATAATAAAATGCTACCTTTAACTGAATAGTTAAATTGTGTTCCCTGCATTCGTTTATATATATGTATGTAACAAGAAGAAAAAAAGTAAAATGGCCGATGTAAACAATCGTCACGAAAGAATAATCAGTTTGCTCATTTAAACGACATGTTGTGATCACGATTGTAAACAGCCAAGTGAGAGACCTCTTTAGTTTAGGTCTATCAGAACACAAAGAGGTAACACCCGCCAACAGAAGCAGTTACGCACAACTGTGACTCTTATAACGCATCGGCCGCATATGAAAGTGTAAAGCGTTATTCTCATAGAGTCGTTCGTAAATTTGAAATATGAACCAAAGGAAAAACACTTCTAGTAGGCAGCACGCGCTGCCTGAAGTGTCCGCCTTTAACCAAAATAACAGAATCGATTTTTTTTACACTTATAACGCATCCACAGCGGAAATTGCGAAACGTGTGCAACTCGAAACCTTCAAGTACCTAGTTCCAATATGTCAACTACTGAGACACTCCAACAACAAGAGATATATTTTTCTTACGGACCAGAATTCAATTGTAATTTTTTTTGTATATATAAAACAAAACACACCCCGCCTCTGGTCCAGTGGCTCAGGAATAAGTTCTGAGGACTTGTAACGCTAGAAGTCGGGACTCGATATCTGCAGTGACCACAATATGGATAGTTTGTTGTGTAGCTTTACGCTTAGTTACAAATAAACAAGAAGCAAATTAGATAACGTACATCGCGGAAGACTGAGAATTATGAATAAATGTTTAAGTGTCAACAAAAGAGTTTTCTCGAAAATAAGACTGTATAAGACACTTAGTGTTATGAATAGTCTGCTTTATATCAAAGAAACGTTAGGTTATCTGCCATGTCGAGCCCCGAATTTTAGCGTTGCAAGTCCGTAAATCTACCATTGTCCCACCTGGGGACGTTATAAACGGACACATTTTCTTTTTATGAATTATCGCGCTGGTTTTTTAAATTCAAACTGTACAGAGTCTTTCTTCTTATTTTGTGTTATATGTGTTCTTTTTCACGTTCAAAACTACTAAGACTTATTTCTCAACATACTGCGGCAAGAAGGTCAAAATATCGGTAATATGTTACGTATGTATCAGAGATGGAAAACGTACACATTCTGTGGGTTCAACACAACTTTCTGAAATGGATTCAAAACGAAGGATATTTTTTATTAGCAAACTACTTGTTCATTAATAATGCAAAATATTTACATGATAAACATGTTGTATTTCATAAATATATATTTTCAAATAAAGAAATACGTTTCATAAAAAATAAATAAATGTACTTAATACGTATTTATTTTGGAAATAATCAAATTTCTTTCATAAGAGCGTATTTTGTGAATATAAAAATATGTTTCATAGGTATTTATTTATTTGAAAAATAGAGAAAAATACTTCGTTTGTATTTGGTAAATTAACAGCGTTTTATAAAATGTTATTTTGTCAATTAGTGAATGTTTTGTAAGTGTACGTGTTTTGTAAACAGAGAAATTTGTTATAAAATGTTATTTTGTCAATTAGTGAATGTTTTGTAAGTGTACGTGTTTTGTAAACAGAGAAATTTCTTTCGTAAGAATTTTCTTTTAAAAAATGTCGAGATACCGTTTTGATATTTCATGATTAAGATTTTGTAAGTATTTGTAAGTATTTGCTCCATTTTTCTATTTGTTCTATTACTTATTACTATTAACTTGCTTTCTTTTTAAAACATATCTATTGTTGCGAAATTACGTAAAGTCAGTTTATAAAAATACCAAATGGAACTAAAACACAAACACAGAAGACAAAAAATACAATTGAGATAATGTTTTAATTGTTTACAGATGTTTTATGTATATTTTTATTTTATGTTAATTCGCTCTAATACATTATAATATAATACAATATAATTTCAAAATAACTACATCACATTTCCCTAGAATCCTAAAAATACATAAATATGATGTACAACAACGAATACATTATATTAAAATATTTTGAACCTGTAAATCGGCAGATCACGTGACAACCACTATTTATATACAATTCTGGGGAACGGAATGTATCATAACTACCTTTTGACATTGTTTGACGTTTGTAGTTAGTGTGGTTCCCCAAATAATTGATCGCTTATAGAAAGGGAATGTAACAGCCCTTTTATGATGCAAAATATTCATAGACTTAAATCATAAAGATGTCTTCGGTTTAGGTATTTAGAATATTTAAAATAGGTATATTCAATGGAATTTGGAAGATAATAGAATATAGATTAGCTTAAGGAACAGGATGATTCCGAAAGAGAATTGCAATAGATTGTTCTACATACCTCCAATAGCTGGATAATAAAACCAGTATTCATGCTAATTCATGTGGGGACATATCGGTCAAGTTGTCAGACGCAGTGCCAATAAATTCTGTTCGCCTTGACGACTATTGAACCGAGCATTGGGAAACCATCATCCTCAGACAGTACATGGATTAAGAAAGCTTGCAGGAAGGAGAAGCATAATTTGGACATGACAAACTTATGAAGGAGCCTTTTGTAATAGAAACTACAAGATAGGTCTATTGTTAATATGAATGGTCGTCAGATAGAATATGACCATACATGGCGACAGGGCTGAAAAGAACTCAATGAAAGCCCAAACTCTTCTTAGTGTAATGTTCTCAACCTTATGTATTTCCAGTCATCTGTCAGTTCTCGTGTTTTTAAAGATACATAAAGCTCTTCACCACTAAAATATCTGACATTATAGATAAAACATTTTTAGACAAAGAACACGAGCATAACTTTTCATTTCTATTTTGAATAACATCTGTAAGAAAAAAAGAAAAGGTTTTACGGTCGCAAAATAACGTCATTTCTTAACACAGAAGACCATTATGACAAACAAAGATCGATGTTGCAGACACGAGGACTAAAACACAGAACAAATAGCCCTCGTGTAGCTTTGCGCAAAATTCAAAAACAAAGACAGTAGTTACTGTATTAAGGGTTTGTAGTTTGGACGAATCTTTTTCAAAACAGAAGTTTTAATCCCCCCTACAAAAAAAAGTCATACGATTTTGTTCATTTTGACACTTTTTTGAAGCTTGAGAACCATTTTCAATATTACGACAATAAAGCATGTTTATGAAGTATCGTAGGTCATCCAAATAAGTCATAAACTCTCAAAGATGTTAGCGAATCATTATCTTCAATTAAAAGTTGTTATAGGTGTAATCAATGGATGGCGCTTTCAAATAAACGTGCAGGAAAAATGGGAATTTAAATTTCGTATTTCGTAGTATGAAATGTTGTTACATACTTCAGGGATCGTATAACGAGGCCTGGCATGACCACGTGGTTAGAGCGCTCGACTCGTAATCTGAGGGCCGGGGGTTTGAATCCTCGTCCTACCAAACACCGTGCGGCGTAATAATGTGAAGGATAATCCCAGTATTCGTTGATAAAAGAGCAGTCCAAGAGTTGGCAGTGGGTTATGCTGACTAGATGTCTTCCCTCTAGTCTTTCACTGTTAAATTAGGGACGGCTAGCACAGATAGTTCTCGTGTAGCTTGGCACGAAATTCAAACCAAAACAACACATGCATATGGATATCTGCTTCGAAGACCAAACACCACTGAGAGAGAGCTGTGTTTGGTTGTTGTAATCAACAACCAAATTAATGTTAACAAATATGTCTTCAACTGAGCCTCTTATAAATTCTTTTCACACGTATCTCATTTACCATACAAGGAAACCATTTCAGCAGAGTACCTACATTAGCCATTAAATTATGTCATATGACACGTAACCAAAAACCTCGTGGTAATATATTACTACTGAGGTTAAAGGGTCCATATTTTATTTTGCAATACTTACATTAATAAATATTTACCTGAGTAGTCTACATTTATACAGTTACTTAGTACGTTTAACATGATATTTTACCACTATAAACATGGAGAAGTTGCCACACTTGCCCTGTAAAACTGTTTTAACTGATTAGCACGAAAGTGAGAGAACGAAGAAAGTCGAGAAGAAAAGTTTGTATAACCACACAAGTAACTGTTTAAAGAAAATAGAGAAGAAAAGTTTGTATAACCACACAAGTAACTGTTTAAAGAAAATAGAGAAGAAAAGTTTGTATAACCACACAAGTAACTGTTTAAAGAAAATAGAGAAGAAAAGTTTGTATAACCACACAAGTAACTGTTTAAAGAAAATAGAGAAGAAAAGTTTGTATAACCACACAAGTAACTGTTTAAAGAAAATAGAGAAGAAAAGTTTGTATAACCGCACAAGTAACTGTTTAAAGAAAATAGAGAAGAAAAGTTTGTATAACCGCACAAGTAACTGTTTAAAGAAAATAGAGAAGAAAAGTTTGTATAACCACACAAGTAACTGTTTAAAGAAAATAGAGAAGAAAAGTTTGTATAACCGCACAAGTAACTGTTTAAAGAAAATAGAGAAGAAAAGTTTGTATAACCACACAAGTAACTGTTTAAAGAAAATAGAGAAGAAAAGTTTGTATAACCGCACAAGTAACTGTTTAAAGAAAATAGAGAAGAAAAGTTTGTATAACCACACAAGTAACTGTTTAAAGAAAATAGAGAAGAAAAGTTTGTATAACCACACAAGTAACTGTTTAAAGAAAATAGAGAAGAAAAGTTTGTATAACCACACAAGTAACTGTTTAAAGAAAATAGAGAAGAAAAGTTTGTATAACCACACAAGTAACTGTTTAAAGAAAATAGAGAAGAAAAGTTTGTATAACCACACAAGTAACTGTTTAAAGAAAATAGAGAAGAAAAGTTTGTATAACCACACAAGTAACTGTTTAAAGAAAATAGAGAAGAAAAGTTTGTATAACCACACAAGTAACTGTTTAAAGAAAATAGAGAAGAAAAGTTTATATAACCGCACAAGTAACTGTTTAAAGAAAATAGAGAAGAAAAGTTTGTATAACCACACAAGTAACTGTTTAAAGAAAATAGAGAAGAAAAGTTTGTATAACCGCACAAGTAACTGTTTAAAGAAAATAGAGAAGAAAAGTTTGTATAACCACACAAGTAACTGTTTAAAGAAAATAGAGAAGAAACGTTTGTATAACCACACAAGTAACTGTTTAAAGAAAATAGAGAAGAAAAGTTTGTATAACCACACAAGTAACTGTTTAAAGAAAATAGAGAAGAAAAGTTTGTATAACCACACAAGTAACTGTTTAAAGAAAATAGAGAAGAAAAGTTTGTATAACCACACAAAGTAACTGTTTAAAGAAAATAGAGAAGAAAAGTTTGTATAACCACACAAGTAACTGTTTAAAGAAAATAGAGAAGAAAAGTTTATATAACCACACAAGTAACTGTTTAAAGAAAATAGAGAAGAAAAGTTTATATAACCACACAAGTAACTGTTTAAAGAAAATAGAGAAGAAAAGTTTATATAACCACACAAGTAACTGTTTAAAGAAAATAGAGAAGAAAAGTTTGTATAACCACACAAGTAACTGTTTAAAGAAAATAGAGAAGAAAAGTTTGTATAACCACACAAGTAACTGTTTAAAGAAAATGGAAGAAAAGTTTGTATAACCACACAAGTAACTGTTTAAAGAAAATAGAGAAGAAAAGTTTGTATAACCACACAAGTAACTGTTTAAAGAAAATAGAGAAGAAAAGTTTATATAACCACACAAGTAACTGTTTAAAGAAAATAGAGAAGAAAAGTTTGTATAACCACACAAGTAACTGTTTAAAGAAAATAGAGAAGAAAAGTTTGTATAACCACACAAGTAACTGTTTAAAGAAAATAGAGAAGAAAAGTTTGTATAACCACACAAGTAACTGTTTAAAGAAAATAGAGAAGAAAAGTTTGTATAACCACACAAGTAACTGTTTAAAGAAAATAGAGAAGAAAAGTTTGTATAACCACACAAGTAACTGTTTAAAGAAAATAGAGAAGAAAAGTTTGTATAACCACACAAGTAACTGTTTAAAGAAAATAGAGAAGAAAAGTTTGTATAACCACACAAGTAACTGTTTAAAGAAAATAGAGAAGAAAAGTTTGTATAACCACACAAGTAACTGTTTAAAGAAAATAGAGAAGAAAAGTTTGTATAACCACACAAGTAACTGTTTAAAGAAAATAGAGAAGAAAAGTTTGTATAACCGCACAAGTAACTGTTTAAAGAAAATAGAGAAGAAAAGTTTGTATAACCACACAAGTAACTGTTTAAAGAAAATAGAGAAGAAAAGTTTGTATAACCACACAAGTAACTGTTTAAAGAAAATAGAATTTTCAGTTGAAAATTTGAATGTTTTAGCGCAAAGCTACAAAACTGTTTACTAGCTCAATACACCGCTGGGTATCAAACCCCAGATTTTAGCATTGCAATTCCATAAGTGTGAAATTATTACTTCGATTTACTATTTTATCCCATGTCTGTGTTCTCTTGATTGTTTTCATGATTTGTTAATTAATACTGTTATGCGTACATTAGTTGTTAACACGCCTGATTTCCAATCTCGAAAATGTATGTTATTAGGGCGAAAATAATATTTCAGTACTAGATTAGACAGGAGTACTATAAGTACTGGCGGAGGTTTGCCTTCCTTTTAATAGGGTAGGTGAAAAATAAACATGGACAGCTATGTGCAGACAGTTCTTGTATAGTTGTACGGGATACTTAAATACAAACAAACAAATGTCATTTGGAAAAATTTACTTCCGGCATATTGGAAGATTCATAACGGTTAGTCTCCCAGTGGCACACCGGTATGTCTGCTGGCTCACACAACTCAAAGCCGGGTTTTGATAGCCGTGGTGGGCAGAGCACAGATAGCCCATTGTGTAGCCTTGTGCTTAATCAATCAACCAAGCCTTAAAGGTTAAGACGAAAAATATTTTGGTAAATCGATGAACTCGAAAACATTTTTCAAAATCTCAGTTTTCTCACTATTTGCGATTATGTTTAATAGTAAGATTTCTAAAAGATCAGTGTATAAAAAATAACGTATGATAATGTTATTTCACTCTAGTGGTCAGATTTTAATACAAGAGAATTGATCCTGCAATAGCTTGTATAATCTCATTGTAATTGTACTTGTATAGGAAGTGAAGGATGTTTATTGATGCACGCAATGAAATCTGAAAACTTGGAAGAATTAACCGAAAGTTATTTCAGAAATAAATAAATAAATATTCCTCCGTGGTTTTGGTAATTAGTAAAAAGATAAATATTTTTGGTGAAAAAAACCCTTAAAATATATTGTTGGATGCCTCCAGTTTATTAACTGCTATTAGGTTTAAAATTATCTATGCCCCCCAGTAGCAGAGTGGCATGTCTGCTCACACAATAAAAACCGGGTTTCGATACCCGTGGTGGGTAGAGCACAGATAGCCCATTGTGTAGCTTTGTGCTTAATTCTAAACAAACAAACAAACAAAGAATTATCTATACCCGACAAAACTATTCAGTTATTAAGTATTTGAATGTGCAGTAGATAAAAAATCTAGATTATTAGAATTATGTTCAAGAAACAGTTTAACACTGTTAACAAAAACAGTTTTAAGAGCTGATTGTGATCATCTGGCATTTGCAAGTTAGCTCTCTCTTCTTCGGGGCTAAACGACTTTCAAGGTATCTAGTGAGATATGAATCACAACTCGATAGAGATTAGTCTATAATTCTAATAAACCGATCGCAAGCTATCTAATTAAAACGCGACATCTAGTGAGGTGTGAGTCACAACTCGATAGAGATTAGTCTGTAATTCTAATAAACCGATCCCAAGCTATCTAATTTAAAAGCGACATCTGTTGACATATTAGTCGCAACTTGACAAAGAATATCGCATTGCTCCAGAACAATAGAAAGCTGAAGAACGCTCTTAAGACGACAAGTACAGTCGTTAACAGAGTTTCCAGAGATCCAAATTTTCAATAAACAATAGTACACAAAGAATAAGTGCGTTATAGTGAAAAGCGTAAGTGGGTTTAGTTCATCTTCTATGGGTTGTTTCATTTGTGTTCAAGAACATAAAATTAAATTTGTTAAAGGAAATATACCTGTAACAGCACGCAAGACAACACACACACACACACACAAAGAATGTTCGCTTGGCTTTAAGTGAAAGTTTCCTGCTACACGCCAGTTGAGTGATTGAGAAAAACCCTTTGTTCAACTGAAGTCTGAAAATTGGGAAATTTATTTATCGCTACAGGATTTATATTACGGAATTCTGTAATATAAACGTGAAAAAGCAAGATTTTGTCTTCAATGTGTTTCCATGCATAAGAATAAATATAATGTAGTTTTTCAGGTTTAAGAACGATTTCACCCACTGTTAGATAGTGAATCAGATTTTACAACTGTTCAGACAGCAAAATTTACATTCAAGGTACTGCAGAATTAACTTATAATGGGCCCGCCATAGTCAAGTGTTTAGGGTGCTCGACTCGTAACATAAGGGCCGCGGGTTCGAATCCCCGTCACACAGAACATACTCGTCCTTTCAGCCGTGGGGGCCTTATAATGTTACGGTCAATCCCACTATTCGTTGGTGAAAGAGTAGCCCAAGAGTTGGTGATGGGTGGTGATGACTAGCTGCCTTCCCTCTAGTCTTACTCTGCTAAATTAGGGACGGTTAGCGCAAATAGCCCTCGTGTAGCTTTGCGCGAAATTAAAAAAACCCAAACCAGACATTTGACGATTAACTTGGAAATAAATTATATTCATCCATATATATATAAATAAGAACAGAAGTGAACTGACCTTAAATAACAAATAATATATTTCTTTATATTCAATAAAAATGTAAAATCAAAATACGTCAGAGTACAATGATTCTGGTACTATGTGGTTTATATGCATTTTCATGGCAGGGACTTTATATTATCGGAAATGAAATTAGGTAGAAGACAAACAGACTTTATTAAGTTATATTCATGTCTAACTAACAAAATATTTGGCATATATTTGTATCGTTTTCAAAAATTTCCGTGTAATTTATAATTTAATCTTAATATTTTTTTTTATACAATTAGAAACGTGTATATATCAAGAGACACTCGAAATTTCCCACCCGACGTGCGTTACAAGTGGGGTAGCTATACTCATCATAGTTATGTTACAGAGAATTGTTATACCAATATAAGTGAAGTAATTATACTCATCATAGTTATGTTACAGAGAATTGTTATACCAACAAATGACAAAAAAAAAATTTATCGTAGGTAAACTGCCAAAGCGAAGCGTACTTAACGTTAACGTCCCCCCCCCCCTCACTTCTCCCACTAGCACAGCGGCATGTCTGCGGATTTGCAACGTGGCCAGAGCACAGATAGGTAGGTCATAGTGCAAATTTGCACATAACTAAAAACAAACAAACCCTAACATTTTACAACTAGACATTTATCTTTAGAGTAAGAAGTATAATTTTCATTCCAGTCTTTCTAAATTAGAGACATTAAAAAGTTGTTTTTGATGCGCTAATATAAGTCTCCGTATTCAACATTCCATTACTGGAACTTAATGTAGACTACATGGAACATAACTGAAGGAAACCGGAAACAGTTTACCTCTTACACCTATTACTGATATGGTAATTATGAAACCCATTACAAATGATCTTCGTTACTGTTATTATTTGTACTTAGGTGTCAAAAAATAAATAATTATTAACTAGACTGAACAGAAGAATAAAAATTCTATGATATTATCTGTTTCTTTCAACCCATTTTTCATACTCCTTTCACATTACCTTCAAAATATCTTTCGCATTTAAAGAATTGAAAACATGGGGTGGTCGAAACCAGCCGGGTTTAGAAATGTTTGTGGGCATGTAGGCGTTGAGTGTTGAACTGCTTAGCTCTAGCCTACTTCCATAATTTACACGGGGGCGAGGCCTGAAGAAACTGTCAAGAAAGACTTTGCTATTGGTTGAACAAGACTTAACGCCCTCTTGTGGAAAGTGTACTTATAAATTTGGACCTGACGCTGTATGTTCAGAGAAGGAAAACTATCGCACCCCATATTTTAGAATAAGGGAGTTAGTTAGAGAGAAACTTGTTACTTTTTTAGCTTGAAACAAAATTTGTTGCATCTTAATTCATAAGCTACTGACCATAACCCAGTTGTCCAGCTGAAGAGTGGAGCCATTCGTTAGCAGTTTACTTCCAAGAAGGAACAATCACTTAGTTTCGGAAGTAAGTTAAGACTTTCTTTAAAATATTTTTATCAGTTTTGCAACACGTATTTAGAAATTAGAAAGTAAACAATATATAAAATTTTTACTTTAAAAAGACAGATAATAAACTTTTTCATCAAAACAATAAGGAATTCAAAATAAAAATTTTATTCGATCTTATTTTATCCTGTTTATGTTTTAAAGGATAAGTGCTTTAACTAACGCTTACAACTTATTCCGTTCCTTCTACACGAATTAACTGGTTTCAACAAATGCTAACCCTTGTTTACCTTTAGTTTTTATATTATCTTACGACTATTTAACATCGCACTTTAATTCAGTTTGCGATAGAACTATAGGGCTGTACTTGTTGGGCACTGACGTTCAGTCGTCGCTGTTGATTCTAAAGCACAGTTAATCTGATTTACAAGACATCTTTCTAACCAATTGTGGCGAATTAAATGTTTACGTCATTTGATAAGGGGTTTTCTTCTATCAGTATCACGGAACGTTGTAGTATACTTCCCTTGATATTTAACATTATAGCATTTTGTGTACAGGGACGAGCAAAAGTAACTATACAATTTGTTTACTTGTTTTGTTTTGCTTTATTTTTTGTTATACTTAAATAAATGGATCCTGGAAGCGGCGTGTGTTCTAAAGTTAAACAGTGTGTCTTACAGAGGATGCCGAAAAACACTATTGAAACGGTATGCAATACTAACACCTGTGCTTGTTTTGTTTTGTTTTTAATTTCGCGCAAAGCTACACGAGGGTTATCTGCGCTGGCCGTCCCTAATTTACTAGTGTCAGAGTAGAGGGAAGGAATCTAGCCATCACCACCCACCGTTAATTCTTGGGCTAATCTTTTACAAACGAATAGGGGAACTGACCATTACTTTATAAAGCCCTACGGTTGTAAAGGCGAGCATGTTTGGTGTGACGGGGATTCAAACCCGCAACCCTCAGATTGCAAGTCGAGGGCTCCCTAACCATATGGTCATGCCGGGCCTGCACGTGTGTTAATGTGACTTCTCTATTTACTTTATCAGTGATATTTAACGTCACCTATATGAAAACTTTAATATTTCTGATTGTATTCATTCTCTTTGTATTTTTATTCCTGTTTTCATACAGACTGCTTAGGATATTCGGCATTTTCCACCTAGAAGAAACTATGTGATAAGTGAGTCAAACGGTCAGGTCAGAGCAAGTTAAGCTTAGCCATCCTTTCTTTAGAGTTGCTGACCAAATATACGGCAATCATGTAGTCAGCAACACCTGCTGCCTAGGCGGCTATTGTTAACTGAATAGCAGAATCGACTCTAACAGATATAATACGATATAATATATCGTAGTTCGAACCTTTGACTTTTCGATTTACAGCTTTGCACTCAGCCATGGGCCATGCGTAATCTGACTTTATAGAGAATAATCTATTTAATCTTTACTATTTTGTAACAATATTGTTACCTAACACGCACTATATAAGTCTAAGAAAAAGTTTGTTTGTTTTTGGATTTCGCGCGAAGCTACTCGAGGGCTATTTGCGCTAACCGTCCCTAATTTAGCAATGTAAAACTAGAGGGAAGGCAGCTTGTCATCACCACTCACCGCCAACTCTTGGGCTACTCTTTTACCAACGAATAGTGGGATTGACCATCACATTATAACGCCCCCATGGCTGAAAAGGCGAGCATGTTTGGTACGACGTGGACGCGAACCCGCGACCCTCAGATTACGAGTCACATGCCTTAACCCACCTGGTCATGCTGGACCCTAAGAAAAAGTTATCTCATCATTTGGTTTAGTTTCTTTCACCATATATGAAGAAATGTAACAATGTAATGTCATTTGAAAAAAATGTATGTAATTTAAAGAAATGTAACAATGTAATGTCACTTGAAGAAATGCAAGAATGTAATACCATTTGAAGAAATGAAGCATTCTAATGCCACTTGAAAAAAAGTAACATTTATGTAATTTAAAAAAATGTAACAATGTAATGTCATTTGAATAAATGTAACAATGTAATGTCATTTGAATAAATGCGACCATGTAATGTCACTTAAAGAAACGAAACAATATAATGTCATTCTAAGAAATGTAACAATGTAATGCCATTTGAAGAAATGTGACAATGTAATACCACTTGAATAAATGTAACAATGTATGTAATTTAAAGAAATGTAACAATGTAATGTCAGTTGAAAAAATGTGACAATGTAATACCACTTGAAGAAATGTAACAATGTATGTAATTTAAAGAAATGTAACAATGTATGTAATTTAAAGAAATGTAACAATGTAATGTCAGTTGAAAAAATGTGACAATGTAATACCACTTGAAGAAATGTAACAATGTATGTAATTTAAAGAAATGTAACAATGTAATGTCATTTGAAGAAACGTAACAGTGGAATGTCATTTAATTTTATTTTCTTCTAGAACGAGTAATTTTAACGATAAAGACAGGAATAATCATTGGTCAAACTTTAATTATTAAACAAAGTTTGTGCTATTGTGTTTTACTTGTAGAAACTACAAATGAGCTCACATAAACTCATTTTGCAACAAATCAACTCTAGGAACACAAAAACTTATTTAGCAAGCCAAATATGACTTAGTTTTAATAACGATGAAAAGGTTGGTTAGATAGTTGATTTCAAGCTTATTTGTTATAGTTCACATATTCATTCATGGACATTGTAAATGACGTACTTAGAATACATTAACGTGATTTGCCAGTGTTTTGAATAACCAGAAAGACTGGCTTCGTGTTCTTTTATGTACTTAATATAGCTGTGTATACATACATTGACACTGAATAGTTTATCTATTTAAATAGTTCTTGTTAAATTTGAATCTGGGCGTCTTTAGTCTTACAGGTCTCTTCCACTTACAAAAGAGTCCTTTCCTCCTGGGGTTAATTACAAACAAGAACAAAAGAAGTTTGCTGTTCTTGCGCAGTGTAGGCGATGAAAGGTTATAGAACACCTTCTGCCTTTATGTTTGAGAACACCTGTATCCGGATGATATAAAGTAAAGACGCGAAATATATCCACCTTCCGTGAAAGCGAAGCAGTAAAGTTTGTATATAAACAACACAGCCCGGAGCTTTGTAACAGCTGTTTTCGTTTCTTTCAGAAGTCTTCTTAACTGGTGTGATTATGTTGTCTGTAAAATTATAGCTAGTTGAAAACTGTTATGTATTTATTCTATAACTTACCACTTGAAGAAATGTGACAATGTAATGCCACTTGAAAAAAATGTAACAGTGTATGTAATTTAAAGAAATGTAACAAAGTAACGTCACTTGAAGAAATGTAGCAATGAAACATGTAATGCCACTTGAAGAAACGTAGCAATGTAATGTTGCGACTTCACGAAATATATATTTTTGGGTCTCTTCCCCGATGGGAAAGCGGCGATTTTTAACCTTGAATTATCTTTCCTTTGGTGGATACAGCAGATATCCCAATGTAGCTTTGGTTACAACCAGCCAATCAATATTTGGTCTAGTGATAAGTAATGTATGAGCTTATTATGACTTAGTACGTGACATACATTTAGAGTTTGATATTTCACTATGTTCAATTTTGCAAACATTGGTTATTGAAATGAGATCTGATAGACTGATAGATAAAGTAACAGAGGGAAATATGGCTAAGTATATAATCCGTGATATATGTTTCTTAGATTTATTTTCACACTTGATAATGTCTGCTCGTAGACAAACATATATATACGTAGACGTTACGGCATTATTACCTTAGTATCCAAGTGAGTCGGTATGGTAAATGCAACGCTTTAAAGTAGGTAGGAATCATTAAATAAGACAATTTATCACTTTGGCTATTAGCTGACCGAAACTACGTCATCTCTTCTGTCCTGCTTGTTTTGCAGACAGCTTCAATGCCATCTTCTAGAACTTTCAACTTAATGTTCAGTATTTAAAACAATTTTTTCATTCCACGGTTCAGGGCCTAGCGTGGCCCATTAGTTAGCGTGCTGAACTTTGTGTCCAAGGTTCTGTGGTACAAGCTCCGTTACCACAAAAAAAAATTCGCGCTTTGGGTTCGTGGGTATATTATAAGAATGACAGTTAAACCCCGCTATGAGATTACAGGTGAAGGTGGCTAATTATTGACTTGCTGTCTTCCCTCTAATCTGTGACTTCAAAGTTAGGGAAACAGCTCCACTCAGTCTGAAATTCAACAAACAATTTGTACGATCCTGTGACAGCATTTCGACGTATTTTCTTTCTTCCTAGAATTTTCGCAATGCAATTAAAGCAGGTTTTTGACAAGTCTTGCAGATTGCTAGCGTGACCAAACAGACCTGTCATGCTCCGAGCTCTCTTTGTCGTAAGAACGATTGTCATGAAACCATTGTGCCAAAGTACTGCCAGCGTCCATTATA
The DNA here is from genome assembly GCF_004210375.1 of Tachypleus tridentatus. Lineage (NCBI taxonomy): Eukaryota > Metazoa > Arthropoda > Merostomata > Xiphosura > Limulidae > Tachypleus > Tachypleus tridentatus. Next base: position 78,123,418 of record NC_134827.1, on the reverse strand, counting down.
GTAGCTGATTTTACATCGATGGTTGACCAAAAATTTACACAGATAATTTGCGTAAAACGTTTCTTTTATTCGACGCATTATTTTATTTTACAGTATTTGATTGTTGTGAATTTCGCGCAAAGTTATGCGAGGGCTGTGTGCTAGCCGCTCCTTTAGCACTGTAAGACTAGACGGAAGGCAGCTAGCCATCACCACCCACTGCCAACTCTTGGGCTACTCTTTTATGAAGCATAAGCAGCGAAAATGTTTTGTGTATGGGGCTATCTACTGAATCCACATAGGGGAATCGAGTCTTTGATTTTAGTGTTGTAAATCCGTAGATTCACCGCTGTACCAGCGAGGGATGGGACTACTTTATGAAAATGTTAATGCTAAAGAGCTCCTTCAATCATTCTCGTAACAGTTGCATGGAATATTTAAAAATACACAAATGAAATAGGATAAACTGATCTAAAACTGTGATGAAGCGTTCAAAAAACCGTGCGTATAGAAACTACTTTCGTTTCATAGCAACGCTGGATTGGTGTTTGTTTCAAAAATTAATACTTTAAAGCCTTTTATAGATAAACACAATTTCTTAGTTTATAAAGGCCCCGGCATGGCCAGGTGGTTAAGACACTCGACTTGCAATTCGAGAGTCGCGGGTTCGAATCCCCCTCACACCAAACATGCTCGTCCTTTTAGCCGTGGGAGCGTTATAATCTGACGGTTAATCCCACTACTCGTTGGTAAAAGAGTAGCCCAAGAGTTGGTGGTGGATGTTGGTGACTAACTGCCTTCCCTCTAATCTTACACTGCAAAATTAGGGACAGTTAGCGCAGAAAGCCCTTGTATAGCTTTGCGAGAAATTAAAAAAAAAAAAAACTTCTTCAGCTTCGCTCGATAACCGGCACGGCATGGCCAAGCGTGTTAAGGCGTGCGACTCGTAATCCGAGGGTCGCGGGTTCGCATCCCCGTCGCGCTAAACATGCTCTCCCTTTCAGCCGTGGGGGCGTTATAATGTGACGGTCAATCCCACTATTCATTGGTAAAAGAGTAGCCCAAGAGTTGGCGGTGGGTAGTGATGGCTAGCTGCCTTCCCTCTAGTCTTACACTGCTAAATTAAGGACGGCTAGCACAGATAGCCCTCGAGTAGCTTTGTGCGAGTAGCTTTAACGTGTAGTTCTTTTGTATATGTATATATATAGAAAACATGAAACCAAATAGGAAGATATTTATTACTGTAGAAACCTTGATAAAAAAAAAAAGTGCTCAGCGCTTCCATTCAATAAGTCGTAGATTATTCCAACTTTACGGCAATCCGTGCTAGCTAGAATAAAATACAATTATAAAAAAACTCTTTACCTTTAAGTTAGACAGTAGAATTTTTTTAAAGATCCGGAAATAAAAGACTAAAGACAGACGCACAGTTCTATTCAGAACTTCAATAATTCTTTGTTGGATTGTGGTGTCTCATTTTATTGTATTTAACTGTGATGTGATTTTGATTTGGTTTGTTTGGAAGTTCGCGCACAGTGTACGAGGGCTATCTGTGCTAGTCGTCCCTGATTTATCGGTGAAGGCAATTGTTCATCATCATCCACCGCCAATTCTTGGACTACACTTTTACCAACGAATACTGGAATTGGCCTATACTTTATCACTCCCTAGGACCAAAAGTGCGAACATGTTTGGTGGGTGATGTGAATAGTTTTCCAGTATTAAAAAAGGGTCATAAAATCATTATTTGTATTTAAATCTCTAACAGTTACCGGAAAGTCCTCCGTAAATCGCACGGAGTCTTATTAAGTTCAAAATATTAATTAACAAATCAAAGATTTTTAAGTAAAACTGAAAAAAACCAAAAAAAACATAACAAAAAAAAATAAACAAAGGCAACTGGCTGTTCTTGTTTTTCCTTGAAGTTAACTTATTCGAGGGCGTATATTTATCTACTATTGCAGCTTGTTGCATGCCAGATAGCTTGCAATTGGCATGCACGGAATTAGCTGATTGATAAGCCATATATATATATATATGTGTGACCCCTTCAATCAGTGTTACAAGCAGGAAAATAGTGAACTAATACCTTGCGTGTTGATCGTTTAGTACGTGCTTTCAAAACTCCCTCGAGCTTTATAAATATTTTCGTGCATATTTCGAAAGCCTCGCGTGGCAAGTATAACAATTTGTTATTCACGAAACTGGTATTAGAAATAAGTAATCCAGAATCAGTTGTTATTCCCGTTCTGCCTCGTGAGAATGCTACGAGAACAAACACTGGAGTAATTTTGGAATTTCCTTCTCACCTGAAACACAAACAGAAAAAACACGATTGTTTCTGTCCTTGTGAGGACATAGGAGCACTTCACGTTTATAAAAAATTACGGCTTTTTTATGTGAAATATGAAAGGTTAAGTATTGACCACACAGTTTTCTATAAATGGCGTGCGCAGTTTTCAGTAATGTATTATCAGATAAAAAGATTGGCTACGCCCCTATCTAGGCTAACTAGTTATAAAAGGACTATCATAAAATCACTGGTGCAGACTATTTGTAGTATTTTTTTTTCAGAAACAAGAAAACTGGTTTCATTAGTTTCGCCCTCCCTAGTGGCACAGCGGTATGTCTGCGGCCTCATACCATTAAAACCGAGTTTCGATACCCGTGGTAGGCAGAGCACAGGTAGCCCATTGTGTAGCTCTGTGCTTAATTCAAAACAAAAAATAGTTTCGATTTGTATACTAACAAAATGACTAAAATGACACCACATTCACAGATAAACAAATATTAAAATGACAAAATGACTAAAATGACACCACATTCACAGATAAACAAATATTAAAATGACAAAATGACTAAAATGACACCACATTCACAGATAAACAAATATTAAAATGACAAAATGACTAAAATGACACGACATTCACAGATAAACAAATATTAAAATGACAAAATGACTAAAATGACACGACATTCACAGATAAACAAATATTAAAATGACAAAATGACTAAAATGACACGACATTCACAGATAAACAAATATTAAAATGACAAAATGACTAAAATGACACGACATTCACAGATAAACAAATATTAAAATGACAAAATGACTAAAATGACACGACATTCACAGATAAACAAATATTAAAATGACAAAATGACTAAAATGACACGACATTCACAGATAAACAAATATTAAAATGACAAAATGACTAAAATGACACGACATTCACAGATAAACAAATATTAAAATGACAAAATGACTAAAATGACACGACATTCACAGATAAACAAATATTAAAATGACAAAATGACTAAAATGACACGACATTCACAGATAAACAAATATTAAAATGACAAAATGACTAAAATGACACGACATTCACAGATAAACAAATATTAAAATGACAAAATGACTAAAATGACACGACATTCACAGATAAACAAATATTAAAATGACAAAATGACTAAAATGACACGACATTCACAGATAAACAAATATTAAAATGACAAAATGACTAAAATGACGCCACATTCACAGATATTAAAATGAATACTTCTCATTACTCCTTGTTTACCTTTGATGTTCTCTTCGAGTAGTTTGGTTGAAGCGCAGAATTACGAAATGTTTCTCAAAAAAAAAAATATGGAGAACTGGGACACGAAAATCTGAACTGTCTACTTAAGTCCGACCGTGTTTGAAACAAAACAAACACAGACTAGACTCAATATGAAACAATCTGGTTTATTCTATTAAAAAAAGAAAGAAAGAAAAAGGGAAAATACAATCAATGTTCAAATTGATGTTGGCAACATTACTGACAATTTCTGTGTTTTAAAGTCTGACTGAGACGGTTAGTTATTCTATCAAAATCTTAGATCTCTCCCCGTTTAACAAAATACGTCGTATATTAGTAATGGCATTACTTCATTCTCAAGATGCTGACACTACTCACGTTACTATGTGTATTTTTCTTATATCAAAGTCACATCGGGGTAACTGCCGTGTCCACCGTGGAGAATCGAGCCCCTGATTTTAGCGTTGTAAATCCGGTGACTTACTGCTCTCACAGCGAGGGGACTCTGTTACTGACGAGCACTCTCGTAACGGTCTAAGTAACTCACTGCTATAACAGGGTTTAATAACAACAAGAAATATTGCACCTTACTAACGAAATCTAAAGAGTGAATCTGAAACTGTCGAGGTACAAAGTGGATAACTTACTATAGTGAAACACGGTAAAGAAATGTGTGCCTGGTCAAAGTTTGAAACCAACGTTAATGTAAAATACAATATATAAATCCAAGTTAATAAATATTTCAATAAATAAAAGAATCGAGGGAAGGATGTAAAGAACTATTACAATATTCCACATTTAAATTACGGAATCACTAAGAACATCGAGCTATAAAGAACAATACTTTATCTCTAAACTAACTTATTACAATTCAACGTAGAGTTTTTATTCACTTCTTACATCAAGAGATTACAAACACAAACTGTGTGATCGTAATATATATAATTTTGTGCAACATTAATTATTTCTTTACGTCATCGCTAAGGGAAACTGATGTCAGTTTCATAATACGTATAAACTATTAAAAAAACACGTGATTATCACGTGAGTTAGTGTTTTAAATTAACTAACAATTCATTGGTAAATTAAATGATAGAAGGAATAATAGTGAACGATAAACAGAACCATGACCAAATAAAAATATAATTTCTTTTCTCACACTCCTTTTTCAAAATAATAGATGTATTATACTCTTGATACCCACTTGCCTTACAACGGTAAAAAAATCTATTTTTACAAAGTATACTTTATTTCATAGCGTTTTTCTACGAGAAAGTGTTTGTGGCATCCTATCTGAAAGACCTAGTTCTGTTAGTAACTAGGGTGACAGGAACCTAGTGGCTTCGTTAACCGATATTTGATATTAATACTACATGAAAAATATTTAAAGAAATTTAAACTTTTATATTAAATAAAGGGATAAGAAACATATAATATGCTACACCAGTAAAGCTGAACTATGCCTTGTGTTATAATACTTATGTGGTCCAGATACACCGAACAGATCTAATGAAATAACATACGTTATAAATTAGATTTAAACTGACGACGTAGGAGCAAACAAAGCGTTCGCAATTTTAACTGTTTTCTGAAATATGTAAATTTGTTGCTATAATTTAAGGACATCTCGTGTTTAAACCACGTGATATTCCATTGTTATGTTTTCCTAATCACATAAAGATAATTAATTCATCAGTATTTAATTTCATTAGCTAGTATAAACTTATCCAGATGCTAGAACTATGTGATTCTATTAAAATATTTAGGCTTACAAATAAAAAATAAAAAATGCTTGAAGTTTCATTTGAGAACCTAATGTTTCCGGAATACAGTTATTCGGTATTAATATAGAATATTTCAATGTTTTATCTTACTTTTCACCATAACTCTTTTCAAAAGAATAAATTATTTTGTTATTGTTGGATGTTGTTTCTTTTCGAGCAAAGAACACGTTCACAAATCCCAACATCTAATTGAATATGGTTTGGTTTGGTTTGAATTTCGCGCAACGCTACACGAGGACTATCTGCGCTAGTCGTCCCTTATTTAGCAAAGACTAGAGGGAAGGCAGCTAGTCATCACCGCCAAGTCTTGGGCTACTCTTTTACCAATGAATAGTGGGATTGACCGTCACTTTATAACTTCGGCATGTTTGGTGTGACAGGGATTCGAACCCGCGACCCTCGCATTACTAGTCGAACGCCTTAACCCACCTGGCCATGCCGGGCCTTTTATAAATTAAGAAATTCTGTTCATCCATAAAAAGACTTTAAATTATTAAATTTTGAAACAAACAAAAATGTATAAGCACACACGCTTTCACGACCTATAATAAAACAGCGCCATCTGTTACTACTAAGTAGCATAACGTTTTTATTTGACAATTGCAAAAAGTAGCCATGTTTTCTTGTGGAAAAAAGAACTCTTTCAGCCATCTTCAGAAAGATGGCACTTTTATTATCTTAACTTTTGATAAAACTATTTTTTTCCTACTCTGACCAATTTAAGACGACATAAACTGCTTCCATTACAATATTTAAGCTTAAAAACGTAAATTTAATGTATAAAAAACAGCTTAAAGGGCAGATTTGAGGGCCTTCCCATGTATATTTCACGCTGTATTAATTTAAAAGTAGTTCGTAGTATGGAGAACTAGGAAAAGGAGAGAACTCCAGAAAATTCATTTTCGGTGTTTTTCTGCTCTCGAGTGTCATAAGAAGGCATAGCACATTTCAGCTGAATATTAAAGTGTAGTGCCTCTGCGATAGGAGATTACACTGAGGTATCACTCGTACCATAACTTAATGTAGTAAGGTGTGACTAGTATAAAAACTATAAAAACTGTATCACAAATAATAACAACAATTTGAGAATTACAAATTTTAGGATTGAACAACGAAGCGTACAACCACAAATATTGGACACACCATACTCTAACATTTAACGTATGTTATCTGAACCAAATAACGAATTTAAAGCTCACATTACTTTCTCGTTTGTATTTTGAGTGTGCGTGCGCGTGTGTTTCGTTACAGCAAAACCACGTCAGGCTATATATTGTGTCCTCCGAGGAAATCGAGCCCCTAATTTTAACGTTTTACATCCAAAGACTTCCGGATGTCCCAACAGGGAACGTTTTTTTAGAACCTGAAATACTTGTTATGGTTAAAATAAGTCATGAATAAAGTTGACAATAATTGATAAAAGTTATATTCATGAATTTATAGAAGGAAAGCAACACGAACTCTGATTGGTTCGTAATAAGACTTGTCATGACATACATTCAGAATAATGAGATGAAATAATAACATTGTAACGTAGCAGCGAACAATGTAGATAGTTTACGATAGTAACAAAACAACATGTATGCTTTTCGAAAGAGTGTTTCAAAGAATCGAGTATGTTGCTATTGCTTAAATATTGTTGTAATAATTGACTTTTCCAGACTTGCAAATCTAAAATCAGAGGTTCGATTCTCCGTAGTGGACAGAGCGCAGATAGCTCATTGTGTAGCTTTGCGTTAAAACAATAGAAATGAATAAAACAAGACATATCAATTATTTCTGGTGGTAGAAAACAAATTGTGCAGAATTGGTTTGTTTTGAATCTCGCGCAAACCTACACGAGGGCTATCTGCGCTAATCGCCCCTAATTGAGCAATGTAAGACTATACAGAAGGCAACCAGTCATCACTAACCACCGTCAACTCTTGGACTACTCTTTTACCAACTGATAGTGGGATTTATCGACACATTATAACGCCCCCAGGGTTGAAAGGGCGAGCATATTTGACGTGACGAGGATTTGAACCCAGGACCCTCAGATTACGAGTCGAGTGCCTTAACCACTTGGTCATGGCGGGCTCGTAGAAAGAGGATTTATTATTTTAAGTTTTATCCGACATAATTTGTGCGTGTAAAAATCAGTTTACAAATATATATGTTCTTTTTACAAGTAGAAGACGTTATAAAAGGTTATACACACACTTATTATTTTGACACTGATTTTGTACAAATTTATCTGCATGCCAGACAGGCATTCTGTCTCTTTGCTCAATGAATTTTGTTGGTCGTGGATTAAAATTAACAGTTTGTCAGCTATAATTTGAAATACTTAACACTCTAAGCAAGGGAAACAGACACATATTGAACCAGGTAAGAAAACGAACGACAATCAAAAGCATTTTGGGCTCTGATGAGCATGTAACAGATAAAGTTTCGTGGAGTTACCATGGAGACGGTTTCCCTTCTATCAGTGGTTAGGATTCCCCGGAATTCTCGGCGAGTGTCCGGGATAATTCTGTTTAAGGTCTAAGGTCAACCTTCACGTACATGATGAATTGTGTACAATTCTGTTTTATGATTGGCTAATGATATTACTCGTAAGAGATTTCTGAGGTTGCACCTATAATATTTGAAACTATTAACAGAATGTATATGTACATTACAAATATCAGCTCAGACGTATACGAGTTTGGAAAGTTCAAAGAAAAACCTACATTTTAAAAATCGAATTGAAACAAAGTATTTATTGTTTTCATCAGCAATTTCAAATTATTTAAAACAAACTTTCCAGTTCACTGAGTACTCCACAAGCTTACAAGTGTTTTATGTTCGTAAATAAAAATCATTTCTATATTTTTTGTATAAGTGTTTGCTATTCAAAACGACCTGAAAACGTAAAGTGTTCAAGTAATGCCGTTTCTAATATCATGTCAAATGTTTGGGACACAATGTTTCTAATATCACGTTAAATGTTTGGGGCAGTTATAAACACACTAACGTTTCTAACATAATGTCAAATGTTTGGGGCAATCACAAACACACAACAAAACATAATTTGTAGTTAACCCTAATGGCGTACACCAATAAAACTTTATGATAATGTCAATAGTTTAACTACCAATCATTACAAATTGCACTAAATATTATTACATTCTGACTGGTATGTGCAAATATTTTAAACTCAGAGAGTATATACTTAATGAATAACAAAGAAAAGCTATCAAAAGCAAAACAAAGCTAATAAATTACTAGACGACTTAATACCATATACATTAGATATACTTTAATGACTGACGAATAATAATTACTGATCTACACGTATTTCCATTATTATTATTTCGCAAACTTTCCAAACAAATATTATGCGAATCCTTGACGTGTTTAGTAAATTTTTTACTCGTAATATAACACTGTCTAATACAATATTTATTGTGTTATCACACATATTTTTGGCCTTGTGACGCGCCAACTAGTGTCGTTTATATTTGATTCGTAATCATTTAGGCCCAACATGGCCAGGTGGCCCGATTCGTAATCTGAGGGTTGCGAGTTCGAATCCCCGTCACACCAAACATGCTCGCCCTTTCAGCCGTAAAGGTATTATAATGTGACGGTAAATCCCACTATCAGTCAGTAAAAGAGCTGGCGGTGGGTGGTGATGACTAGCTGCTTTCCCTCTAGTCTTACACTGGTAAATTAGACACGGCTAGCGCGAATTGCCCTCGTGTAACTTTGCGCGAAATTCAAAAACGAAAATTATCATTTTCTTTAAGACAATACAGAGATGGGCTAAAGAAGTTTATTCAAACACAAATTTATATCAAATCTAGTAACTACATATGAAAGCTATCAAGTTTACACAACATTAGTTAAATGTTTCATTTGAAGTCTGAATAAATTTCTAAAAATAAGTTGTATTATCTTCGCGTTATTTGTGTCGCATTCAAATAACATCCTGAACAAGTGAATCAAAGGTCACCTCCAAAAACAGGAAAACGGCGGCTATAAAATAGCAGAAGATAAAACTTACACCTGCATGAGTGTATGTGAAGTAAAAATCATAAACTGTAGAAGGTAAGAAAATATAGCTTCATAGTGTTATCTAGGTTTACAAATAACACGATGGAACCAGATGTATATAAAATGAAACGAGAAAACCAAATATATTTCTATTTGACTAAAAAAATGGAAAATAACATATATGAAGAAATAGTTTTATCCGCTTCTGGCATAATTTTATTGTGAACGTTCTATTTTCGCATTTTCCTTTCTCTTTAACTTAAAAATTCATTTATTTCTGTCAAGAATTAACTCATTCCAATTGAAGAAACGACAAATTCCTATTCAGTAGTATAATCAATAACATTTAAGACATTAGGTCTTGTTTCATTTTTACTTTTTCTTCCACCTTGCTATCGGTTTATTCTCTCTCTCACACACACATCTCCCAGTGTTTTTTCTCTTGTTATAAAGCAGTATTATAACATCTCCCAGTGTTATTTTCTCTTGTTATAAAGCAGTATTATAACATCTCCCAGTGTTATTTTCTCTTGTTATAAAGCAGTATTATAACATCTCCCAGTGTTATTTTCTCTTGTTATAAAGCAGTATTATAACATCTCCCAGTGTTATTTTCTCTTGTTATAAAGCAGTATTATAACATCTCCCAGTGTTATTTTCTCTTGTTATAAAGCAGTATTATAACATCTCCCAGTGTTATTTTCTCTTGTTATAAAGCAGTATTATATCTAAAAATCTGCTCCAAGCACACATCATTCCCTTATATTGAATTACATTGACTTACAAGCACAGAAAATTCCGTAATCTTTTGCCTCTCTTAATCTTAACTGAGGTTCTCGTTCCCCGCTAGTACAGTGGCAAGTCTACGGATTTACAACGCTAAAATCAGGGGCTCGATTACCCTCGGTGAACTCAGCAGATAGCCCGATGTGGCTTTGCTATAAGAAAACACACACACTAAGGTGCCTTATAATTCATTTTATAACTGAAATATTCAAAATTACGCATCTGAATTCTTGTATTATCAACCCATAACAGAAGTACAAAACAAATATTTGCAGACGAAGAGTAAATTAACTTTTATCACTATGTATAATTCAACCATAAAAGTTTCTGAATTGTCGTGTAACAGAAAAACAACAACATAATACAGGGCAACTTACGCAATGTTTTATACTCTAATTTGTACCAATATATACGTATATATAATGATTAAACACACAAAACAAGTCTTAATACGTTTCTGCTATTATGAACTAAAATGAACGAGAGAAAAAGTAATTATTTAATGAGTGTTTAATGATATAAATTAAAGGTTCTCTGTTTACTTAAATCGATTGTCCTTTAGTTTCTTTTGTGTGTGTGTGAAATGTAACCATTTGTTTGAATATGGAACGCAAATTATCAAATGTTATATAACTTGGAAAAACAAACTATTTGTAAGGTATTTTCTTTATAAATAACCTTAATGTGTTTTAAGAATCTACAGTTTTTATGGTAACTTTCTGTATATGTAATTCTAATGCGCATGGATGCTTTAAAAAACTGTTATATACTCTTCAAAAAAAGAAACGCAAAAGGCAAAATTTGAGACATATTGTTTACAAATTTATTCCGGGTAGTTCTGTATGACATATGTGAAACTTTGCACATTCACTGCTGAACATCCAAAGTCTGCAAAGGCGAAGTTCACGCTCACTAGTTGAAGTTTAACGTCACTCAACGTCAATAACGAGTATGCCCCCCGTGAGCATCAATAACTGCTTGGCATCTCCTGCCCATGGAAGCGATGAGATGACGAATCACATCCTGTGGAATGCCTGTCCACTCAGCCTGCAAAGCTGCTGCAAGCTGAGGTAGAGTCTGCGGTTGAGGTTGTCGCCGTCGCAGACGTCGGTCCAACTCGTCCCAAAGATGTTCGATGGGGTTTAAATCTAGTGATCTGGAGGGCCAGGGAAGAACGTTGATGTTGTGGTGTCTCAAAAAGACAGTGGTGAGTCGGGCTGTGTGAGGACGGACGTTGTCATGTTGACAAACGTCGTTGACGTTCACCATGATGGGTTGCACATGGGGCCTAAGAATCTCGTCGACGGTTGCGTACGGTCTGATCAGAAATCCTACGCAGCCCTGGTATGGTTGAGACAGTAGACGTCGCAGTGGTGATCCTATCCCGAAGGTGACGTAACCGGATGTAGCGATCTTGTGCGGGCGTGGTCACACGAGATCTGCCAGATCGTGGACGGTCACAAGTTCGTCCATGTTGTTGGTGACAATTAGATAGCCTTGTAATGGTGCTTGGGTGGACATTCACAGCTCTGGCAACATCTGATCGAGATTCGCCTGCTTCCAAGCGACCAATGGCGTTGTTGCGTTGTGCTTCAGTCAGTCTTGGCGTAACTGTATTGCGTGTCGGTGGCTTAAAACTGAGCTATGAAAACCGAGAACCCGTCACTTTTATAGAGATTTTGCACATGTTGCACTTGCAAAACATGCAGATCTCTCAAACAAATTTATTGGACATGAATGTGTTTTGGCGAAAAATCCGATATTTTCCCCCGTTTTCGAAATGTACAACTTTTATTGTCATTTTGGTCTGACAATCAGTGCCTTAACACGTGTAACATCACATACTCTGAGCTTGTAACGTTATTACATATATTTCTCTTTAAAATAACAAAAATATCCCTTTTGCGTTTCTTTTTTTGAAGAGTATATATTCCAAGCGAATACTATTTTTCATTTTAATAGCATTCGGTTTTCGAAGGAGGATTGATTTTTCTTCATTTAATACATGTGAAAGTTCTTAAGCTAGTGATATCTTACATTTCAAAATGGAGAAGAAATACTCCATGCTACGAATACGATACAAAAAAAAATTCTATGATAAACATAGGGAACCATTTTTTTTAAGCGCAGAGCAACACAATGAGATATCTGTTTTGTGCCTATTGCGAATAGTTAACTCTATTTCGTAGCGTTTATAAATAATCAAATTTACCTCTGACCTGCCCGAAGCACCATAAATGAAAAAAAAATCATACTTTCAAAGTAAAGATTTGGTAGAAAATACTTTATAATGCAGTCCATGCTAAGTATCTCTGAAACATGATGGTCAGTTGTAACAATGTCAGTAGAATAATGAATTTATTTTCATTACATAACAATTTTTTGCCTTCACTCCTTGTAAAAACAGGTTCACTTGTCGAAAGTTCTAGATGATTTTTATCATGGTTTTTAATGTAAATTAGTAACCTTTTTTTTCTTTTTATCTTATGTGTTTTCTTTATTTTTAGTATCGTGAATATTTTCGCGTGTTTGTTGATAAAGTGAAGCGTAAATAATGGAATGTATTTTTATTCTGTTAACCCTTATCCTGTAGTCTTAAAACTGCTAGTAAAATAAATATTATTACTGAATTTCAAAAGGTAAAATAAAATGTCTTTCTTTTTATGCGTATAATTATAAAGAACAAACAAAGAAAGAAGAAAAATGGTTTCTGGAAGGTTCTGGGTGATTTTACTCGCCTGTCTTTTGGTGAATACCATTGATTCTCTTCCCACTGGCGTCCTCTCACGGCAAGAAAGGGGATTTCGCAACGCAGGTCTTTCGACTGCGAGAGGATTTGGAAAACGCACATTGGAGGACTTTAAAGACATAGGCGTTGATAGCAAGTAATTATTATTTTTTTTATAAATTTAAAACATTTAGGAATTATCAAGGTTTATGTTTCTTAATAGATAACGGGTATCAAACCACATTTTCACCCTTTCTTGCTGTTACACACTTTTACTCTTTATTTAAGATTGGTTTAGTTTGTTTTGTATTTTGCGCAAAGCTGCACAATGGCTATCTGCGCTAGCCATCCCCAATTTAGCAGTGTAAGACTTGAGGAAAGGCAATTAGTCATCACTACCCACCGCCAACTCTTGGGCTATTCTTTTACCCAATGAATAGTGGAATTGACCGTAACATTATAACGCCCCCACGGCTGAAAGGGCGAGCTGTTTGATGTGAATGGAATTCGGACCCGCGACCCTCGGATTACGAATCGAGTGCCTGGTCGTGGTAGGCCTAATATTGAAGGATGGCTGGTTATTTTGCGAATCTTAAGTTTTCAACATATTCAGTCTCTACCAATTTGACCATGTTTATCTAATTTAATTAATATGAATTATTTTTAACGTTGCCCTCCAGAGGCACAGCGGTATGTCTGTGAACTTACGACGCTACAAACCGGTTTTAAATACACCTGGTGGGCAGAGCACAAATAGCCCTTTCTGTAGTTTTGTGCTTAACTACAAACAAACTTTTAACGTCACTGATTGTTTTGGTATCTTTTCCTTTAATAATGTTCGTATATTTGGAGATTATTATGGATGTCTCCAGTTTCTGAATTAACGAACAAAGTAACATTTATTGAGCAGTGTTTTTTTTAATTAAAACATGCCAGAATGTAACGATAAGTTCTTTCTTAGCAAAACATGTTATCTGTTAAAAAAATTATATAACAAATATGGTTGTAATACATACAGTAGCGTTGCACTTAATTTAAAGTAAAGTTTAACAGGTTCTAATAAGGTTTTCTGTGGAATACTTCGTTGGTTTCTATTTTCAGATCAATTCCACTGGATTGGTTTGTCGATCAGCTAAGTAGAAACCCCACCTTGGCCAAACTCTTGGCGAAGAAAACTGTGGATTTAGATGGTAGATATACTGCTTCAAGTTGATATTTTGAATATTTTAGGTGGTGAAGTTTTAAACTACAATTTGTTAAGAACTTACGTGAAAGACACACAGCTTGAACGTGAACATTTGTGGAAAAATACTGTTTTTTTTTCAGTGGTTGATAAAGAGTTATGCTTCCGGTATGGTTGAAAGTTTCCTATAAGGTCCAGTAAAATAATTTTTGTATATTGTTTTAGTTCTTTTCAAAGTAGTGAAAAACGTTTTTATTTATGTTATCAAGATATAAATACATTTTACAATTGGAAGATAAGTAGCTAATTAACATTATCTATCAGGAACGTCCGCAGAAATTAATGCTATTTATGATATTTATTTGTTTCAGAGTATGGTGTTTAATGTTCCAGTTAATATAGTTTTTTTTTATTGCGTTATATAGATATAAATACATTTCTCGTTTAAAATGCATTTGTTTTGTCATTTGAAAATACGTTGGTTAACACTGCTTATTTCATATGGCACTATTTAACACCCAGTTTATTCACACGAACTGTTTTTGTTTTCATTTTTAGATGATGGTTTTGTCTCTCAAGATGAGCTGAACCAGGTGTTGTGACGATGTTTCTTCAACTTGATATTCGCATTTGTATTTGTTTTATCAACCAAGCTTCCCTCAGCCGTATAATGGAGTTAACAAAGAGAACAATAAATGCACACAGATATATTTAAAGAAATGTCAATCCTCAACGTTCCAATAGTTGAATCTCAAACCCTAAATTTTTTCATTCGAATAAAAGTCTGTTTTAGTTGAAAACTGCGCACCTTTCCTTGTTTGATTGAAAACAATTTACATTTACCATAAACTTTCGAAATAATAATAATAAATTAACATACAAAAGGAATAAAAAACACGATTTGAGGTACATCAGTTTATTTATTTTTCCAAACAATCACCACAGAATTTCTTCCATAAAACAACAAACAATAAATCACCTGACTGTCATGTATGTGATGTAACTTGTAAACAAATTACACAAACTCAGTTTTAAAATCAGTTTAAGTGTTGGTTGTTGTGAACGCTTGTCACAATACTGACCTTTGTCTTGTCAGGTCTCTCCGTCCTCGAGATCTTTATATGTTCACAGGTATAATAAGAAAATATTATTTTTATATAGACCATTAGAGATCGATATGTACGTAACCTAGTTAGTTGCAGTTATGATGGTCTGAGACATATCCGAAACATGTTTTTATAGATTCTATGTAACTCAGCTTTTGTAGGTTTTTGTAGTTGTTGGTAAAATAAAAACCGCAATAGAATATTAATGGAATAAGAGCTTGAAGAGCAGATTGATGAGATATTAGATTTGTTGTGTTAGTAATAGGATAACAGCTTGAAGAGTTTATTGATGGAATATTACGCTTGAAGTGTTAGTAATAGGATAACAGCTTGAATTGAAGAGTTTATTGATGGAATATTAGACTTGAAGTGTCAGTACTAGGATAACAGCTTGAAGAGTGTATTGATGGAATATTTGACTCAAGACTTTAATATTGGGATAACAGCTTGGAGAGTTTATTCATGGAATATTAGACTTCAGGTGCTAGTAATGGAACAACAGTTTCAAGGGTTTATTAATGGAATGGTAGACTTCAGATATCATTGCAGGGATAAAAACTTGAAGAGTTTATTTACGGAATATTACACTCAAGAAGTAAGTAATGGGATAACAGCTGGAAGAGATTATTGACGGAATATTAGACTGAAGAGGTTAGTAACAGGATCACAGCTTGGAGAGTTCATTGAAGGAATATTAGACTTGAGGTGTTAGTAATTTGATAACACCTTGAAGACCTTTTTGTAGGAATAATAGATTTGAGTTGTTAGAAATAGGTTAACAGCTTGAAGAGTTTATTGATGGAGTATTGTTATTGAGGTGTTAGTAAAGGGATAACAGCTTGGAAAGTTTATTGATGGAATATTAGACTCAAGACGTTAGTAATGGGATAACAGCTTGGAGAGTTTATTGATGGAATATTAGAGAGGAGTTAACAGTAATGAGATAACAGCTTATAGAGTTTATTGATGAAAACCAGACTCAAGAAGTTAATTATGAGTTTATTGATGGAAGAGGTTATTTGTAAATTATAAGTCTCCAAGGTCTATTGTCAGGAAAGAAAGAGGTTCTGTATATAATTTTTTACTGTGTTAAAGTCTGACCTAACTGGACGCAGTTTAACACCAAAGAAAAAATATTTTATTTATTTGTAAGGAGGAGAATTCATTTGAGTTCACTCATATCTGGACACAAAGGTTAACTGTACGTCTTTCTAAATACAGATGCATTTTTATTAAGTAATAATCAGCTAGTAGTACACTGTTTAAGGAACATAAAATCGTCGAGAAAGCATTTGTCATCCAAATCTTCTTTCCATTTCCCTCCCCCCCCCGAAAAATGGGAATGATGATACGATACCGTTTTACTAGAATAATGTTCCTGCATAACACAACAGGTGTCTGAATCCTATACATTCTAAGCATACACGAACGTGTACGAGAGTAAAAATGTTTTGAAATTGTTGATTAACATGAAAATGTTGACGTTTGTAGAAAGAACGTGGGATGAGGTTTTTATTGAATTTTGTTCGCGAACGTTTCATGCTCCAGAATTGTTGCTTTGAACATCAATGTACTAAAAACAAACCGAAGACGACAAATTGATTTCAAGACGGAATATATTAATTCATTTACTACATTTAATTCGCTTTTAATTTCACATTCGCGTCCCAGTGGCTCAGCGGTATGTCTGCTGACTTACAACGCTAAAAACCGGATTTCGAACCCGTGGTAGACAGAGCACAGATAGCTCATTGTATAGCTTTGTGCTTAATTCAAAACAACAGGTTTCAGAATAGGCCCGACAAGTTCAGGTGGTTAAGCACGCGCCTCGTAATCCCCAAACATGCTCGCCCTTTCAGCCGTGGGGACATTATAAAGTTCAAAGTCAATCCCACACTTCGTTGGTAAAAATGTAGCCCAAGAGTTGGCGATGGATGGTGATGACTAGCTGCCTTCCCTCTAGCCTTACACTGCTAAATTAGGGACGGCTAGCACAGATAGGCCTCGTGTATCTTTTTGCAAAATTCAGAACAAACACTTCAGATTAACACTATGAATAGGAACTTCTTGCTACCAGCGATGGTTAACAATATGAACAGGCGGGAATTTTTACATGTTAAGACACCTTTATTTGTTCAGCTATAAAATAAACAAACAATTTGTTATTGCAATGTAACCTTCACGATATTTATTGTTGTTATTTTCGTTATTGACATAGCACTAAAAGAATACTGAAAATATTAACAAGTGAAGATTCAAAATAAGTGAATAATTAATAAAGTCTTTATTGTTATTAATTAGTCTAAACTTAAACAAAAAACATATTGATACACGAAGCAGAAAATATTTAAGTCTTAATTAATTCTCATGAGATGGCGCTACATAGCTATATCAATTATATATTCAATCGAAAAATAGTTAATTTGTTTTATTCAACACGATCAAGCTTGAAACTAGAGATTTACAGGTTTTTCGAGACATTTGTGAAACTCATCTTACGATTCGCCCTTTTCTTTCTATAGCATTTGTTTTGAAACAATTAATTTAACATTACTTTAGAATAAGTTTTAGAAGATACAGGGATTACATATAGCAATATCATTACAGAGAAGTTTATTACTAAAGCGCTAAATAATGAATTCAGTTAGCTTTTCTTCGCGTATTACTCAGTCGAATTTAGGCTTAACTTGTAAATAATTATTACACACCAGAAACTGATGAGGATATAATTTTTAAATTTCTAGCACAGCTACACAAGGGCTATCTCCACTAGCTGTTCCTAATTTAGCAGTGTAAGACTAGAGGGAGGTCAACTGCCAACTCTTGGAATATTTTTTACCAACGAATAGTGTGACTAATTATAACATTATAACGCCCGCAGAACTGAAAGGACAAGCATGTTTGGTGCGATGTGGTTTCGAATTAGTGACCCTAACATTACGAGTCGAACGCTTTAATCATCTGGCCATACTGGGCCGTCATAATTTAGAAAAATGTTTTATTTGCCTATTTATACGTTTCTATTATCACAAGTGCGAAAGCTATAACTCTACGTTCATAAACCCGTACGTTTCACTCACAATTCACTAATAACCTCATGAGGTTGTTTATCTTTTCGTGAAAATTAAATACAATAGTTTTATTTACAGAAGAAAAATAAAATTTGTATCGCTGCGTATATTTGGAATTTATATAATATCCTTACCTCCATTATTTTGTTATTTTCATCTCCAACAGATGACAACACTATTTTACTTTTGAATATTTTAGTTGTCTGCTAACGGGCTGTAGTTATCATTGCATGGTCAACACGCTAGCTCCATGTTATGTTCAAAATCGATTTATTACAAGTTACGTTTGCTATAGATCAGAACTACAAACATTACAATGAATTACTAGCCGTGTTGTATTGCTATTTTCAACAGTGATTATAACTTAATACATCAGAGAAAATAAGTTGTAAATATAAAAAAATCTATTTCCTTGATTGGCTGTTAGAGACAAATCACCATAGCCTGATTCACGTTAGTATGCACGTCACTCAAATGAGAATAAAGTTTCAAACATGTAATGTTTGATGGGCCTATCTTTTCTCTTCTGATACAAAAATATATTGTTTTACAAACCTTTCTTCTACCTTCTGGTTCAAACGTATTATTTTACAGACTTTCCTTCTGCCTTATGATATACCCCAAAAAACTCTTGCATTAATCACCTTACAATAAGGAATGATGATTCCTGATAAAAGTTCCAAATTCTGCACAGTCTTTGTGGTTTAAATATCAGACTTAAACGTTTTGTCTTCTTTGTAATACGAACTGGTTTAACAGAGAACAATCCTAGTGACATAATTCGTGAGTGTACACAGAATTTTCGGAGAAGGATTAAATTTATGGGTGAATGGGTGGGTGCAATGAAACAGGGAAGCTGAAAGGTCAGTGGTAGGTGCAGTCTGAAGCATCACTCTCTTTCAACCACACAGTCGCTTCTCGATAATCATAAAACTTCCTCACTGAACTTGAAGGTTTTCGATGAGCTAGAAAATGGATCATCAGAGACACATACTGTGAATGTTTTGGACTTTATGGAAGTCGAGCTTTTGTATTATTTTCAGGATAAACATATAACACATAAAAAAGAAAATAAAACATTTTAAATACGCAATAAATAATCTGAACTGAGAGGCTGAAAGAAGGCTCCTCAACATTGCATGCTTCAACTCTTTGTCTAATCAAATAGCAGAATTTTTACAGTCATTCTTATGGTATACCCATGGCTTTAAAGTGCAAAGAAGATTTCTTCGGCAATAGGGCACTTACCAAGAATTCTCAAGTTCTTACTGTGGACACACTGTCCACTAGGCCACGCAAGGCCTACTCTCATTCTTTACAGTGCTACTGGAAATAAATCTAATAACACCAACAATACCTCGTGACGTTGTGTCTATTCAACAAACTCAGGTTAGGTCTAAGCTACGCCACTAAGCACTGATATAAAGTCAATCGACATAAAAGTCTTTAAAGGTGTATCATGTTAAACATTCTTTTTTATACTCTCCTTCTCCATCTTTCCGGTGGTACGTCTTCGGATATACAACACTGAAAATTGGGTTTCGATACACAATACTGAGACTAGCCTATATTATATATATCCAACGCAACATTGGTGCTTTGAATAAAATGCACGCTAGTGTTTCATAAGAGTCGATAAACACTGGTATACAACATTTGACATTCATGAAAACTTCACTTAGGTGAGATGCTTGATGGAAAAAACACACCAAACACCTTCTGTAACAGTCTTTGAAACACCCTGCACCACATTCAAACTTTTTCTGGATGAAGCAACTATTTTCAGCGGGTTAAACTTGGCGCCCTTTAAAAAATGTAATTCATATTCGAATAATGTAAATATTACTCTTCCGACAGCAGATTACAAGAGTTTATTTCAACTATAGTGACAGTTACTACTCATACAATCACAGGTGTAGACTCACCAGCTCGCTCCAAAATCCAGAGTTCTGCCATAAGGCCAATCCAAGCCTCAACCCTCAAATAAAAAAACTGTAATTCAAGTATTCTGTGAAATATTTAATAAAATGCCATGTATATTGGACATAGTAATTAACTAACAGTTAATACTGCATTGTTAAAGAACACGGTAAAAATACACACAATATTAAATTATATAAAAATACTTCTGAAGATGTAAAAATTTAGATCGTTTATGATTTGAACCCATGATATAATTAATAGGAGAGATGCTTTAGCCTACTGGATTCCATATCTCTACTACTATTTGCAGTTTTTGTTTCATTGGTTATGGAAGATGGAATTTATTGGGATTTTTAAGCTAACGTACTTGTTGCTAACCTCAGAAGTTGTTTTTTTTTTTCTTTTTCTGTTGTCGATGCCTGGCTAACTCAATCCTTCCTTCGAATCTTTCCTTACTTCAATTTTTACTATTTTCCGGACAACAACAACAAACATGGATGTGTTAGATTCAGCTATTAAGCTGTTTGTAACATGCAAGCTGGCACACAAGGTGTCCTAAAGTTTTCATTTGTTTGTAACATGCAAGCTGACACACAAGGTGTCCTAAAGTTTTCATTTCTAGAAAAAAATGAGACGACGTTTCACAAGAGCTAATCAAATAAACGTAGGTGAGGACTCGGCGTGGCCAGGTGGTTAAGGAACTCGACTAGTAATCTGAGGGTCGCGGGTTCGAATCCCCAACACACCAAACATGTTCTTCCTTTCAGCGTTATAATGTGACGGTCAATCCCACTATTAGTTGGTAAAAGAGTAGCCCAAGAGTTGGTGGTTGGTGTTGATGACTAGCTGTCTTCTCTCTAGTCTTACACTGCTAAAATAGGGACGGCTAGCACAAATAGCCCTCGAGTAGCTTTGTGCGAAATTAAAAACAAACAAACAAACAAACCTTGATTTAGAAATGCTATCCAGAGGGAAGGGCAAGCAAGTTTATTTCAAATTTGGTTTAAAGAGGTATCGGCGCCATATAAATAAAAAATGCAGGATTCGTAAAAAATTTACGTTTTTCTTTGGTTACCATTAAAAACGAACGATAATTTGTGAGTAACACACCAGTAGATTATTCCCGTTACCTACTGCGAACCCTAATTTATGTTATGATAGTTTTCCATCGTAATAACATTGATGCTGGTAACTCGGTCGGTGTCTGTCACAAAACAAAACAAACTCGCAATATCTAATTTAGCGAGAATTCTGTGGAGTAACGCCTTTGTGCATCAGTGATGTTTCATATAACTGTGCATGTACAGCCAGAACAGGGGCGTCGTCACACACTTTAAGAACAATCAACACAAAAATTAGTTATTAGACTCGGCATGTAAACGTGTAACCGCCTCCTATTGTCAAGTGAAAGCAGTAAATAAAAAACAAAACAACAAAAAACATCCGGGTCACCCATGAATAGGTTTGTGTGTCACTGGTTTCAAATGCTGTCCTACTGGTTACCTAAACCACACTACACCCAAGAATAGTTTACACCGGAAAATGATTTAATAATTAGTAATGGTGCCTGGGCTGTCATCAGTAGGTATAGAGTTTCATGTACCCTCACCGTGATGTCATCAGTAGGTATACAGTTTCATGTACCCTCACCGTGGTGTCATCAGTAGGTATAGAGTTTCATGTACCCTCACCGTGATGTCATCAGTAGGTATACAGTTTCATGTACCCTCACCGTGGTGTCATCAGTAGGTATAGAGTTTCATGTACCCTCATCGTGCTGTCATCAGTAGGTATAGAGTTTCATGTACACTGACGGTGGCACGATATTTCTTGTTCTGTCACTGAAAATTGTGCTAATTAACATGTTGGTTCAGACTCTAATGCTTCCACAACAACGATCGTGAAATACACTGACCAGTCTGAGATGGATATCACTTCTGATTCGGAATGATGGATATCACTTCTGATTCGGAATGAATTTCTTTATTTCGTACTCTGTAATTTTATCTTTTTTATTGATAATATAAAAAATGCTTTTTTTAAAACTCCGTTTTCAATTTCCAACAAAAATGGCATGATGTCATCAACATGATAACGACTTAGTAAACACTATGTCATCAACATAATAACAACTTCATAAACATTATGTTATCAACATGATAACGACTTCATAAACATTATGTCATCAACATGATAACGACTTCATAAACATTATGTCATCAACATGATAACGACTTCATAAACATTATGTCATCAACATGATAACGACTTCATAAACATTATGTCATCAACATGATAACGACTTCATAAACATTATGTCATCAACATGATAACGACCTCATAAACATTATGTCATCAACATGATAACGACTTCATAAACATTATGTCATCAACATGATAACGACCTCATAAACATTATGTCATCAACATGATAACGACTTCATAAACATTATGTCATCAACATGATAACGACTTCATAAACATTATGTCATCAACATGATAACGACTTCATAAACATTATGTCATCAACATGATAACGACTTCATAAACATTATGTCATCAACACGATAACGACTTCATAAACATTATGTCATCAACATGATAACGACTTCATAAACATTATGTTATCAACATGATAACGACTTAGTAAACACTATGTCATCAACATGATAACGACTTAGTAAACATTATGTCATCAACATGATAACGACTTCATAAACACTATGTTATCAACATGATAACGACTTCATAAACATTATGTCATCAACACGATAACGACTTCATAAACATTATGTCATCAACATGATAACAACTTCATAAACATTATGTCATCAACATGATAACAACTTCATAAACATTATGTCATCAACATGATAACGACATAGTAAACATTATGTTATCAACATAATAACGACTTCATAAACATTATGTTATCAACATGATAACGACTTCATAAACATTATGTCATCAACATAATAACGACTTAGTAAACATTATGTCATCAACATGATAACGACTTCATAAACACTATGTCATCAACATGATAACGACTTCATAAACATTATGTTATCAATATGATAACGACTTAGTAAACACTATGTCATCAACATGATAACAACTTCATAAACATTATGTCATCAACATGATAACAACTTCATAAACATTATGTCATCAACATGATAACGACATAGTAAACATTATGTTATCAACATAATAACGACTTCATAAACATTATGTTATCAACATGATAACGACTTCATAAACATTATGTCATCAACATAATAACGACTTAGTAAACATTATGTCATCAACATAATAACGACTTCATAAACATTATGTCATCAACATGATAACGACTTCATAAATATTATGTTATCAACATGATAACGACTTAGTAAACATTATGTCATCAACATGATAACGACTTTGTATATATTATGTCATCAACACTGCGCGAAATTTAAATCATACCATACCACAACTTGTGGTGTTCAATCTGTACACTCTCTTTTCTCATTTCATGATAGAAATAATTCCTTTAAGCCTAAATTAAAACACAAATGTTACTAGTAGAAGTGTTAAAAGTGAACCACCCGGATTTGAACTTCAATGAGCGACATATGCTTATTGACTAACCATTTGAGACACAAAAACATAATAAACATACATTTCTATTAAGAAAAATAATACAATATAACTTACAAAGTTTCGGTAGGAACTTTTTTATATAACAGTGCAAAGATTAGTAAAAATTCAGTAGGACGTACAACACTTTTTGTTTTCATGATTGCGAGTAGTTAATTGATAGTTAAATTTCGTCCAAAGTAACTCGACATCTAACTTAATCTGCCGTCACAATTTAGAAATGAAAGACTAGCAAGAAGGCAGCTAGTTGACACTATCTACCGACAACTAGGGCTACTCTAATCAAATCGTGGGATTGACCGTAACAATCTAACAGCTGAGAGGACGAGCATGTTTGTGAATGGAATTATGAACCTCGAACCACAGATTGCGAGTGGGGCACCCATCTCACCAGGCTTGGGTAGAATCTTTAACAAAAAATAACAACAAATGTTTCTCATTACTATTATTAATGTTCCCATAAAATAGTTTCAACGTTCATTTGTTTGAAGTTAAGCATAAAGCTGCACAATAGGTTACCTATAATCTGCCCACCACACGAAATGAGAAGGCTATTTTGAAAAACAGCCGATCTAAACTTGAATCATTTTTTTCTGTCCTCGCACATGAACTAGATGCATTTAACTTCGCGATATCATATTAGTCGTCACATACATGATTTTACGAACTAAAATTGGAACCACAGTGTCACAGCGGTATGTTTGCGGACTCACTTCGCTAGAATCCGGGTTTTGATACCCGTGGTGGGCAGTTTACAGATAACCTATTTCGTAGCTTTGTGCTTAATTCTCAACAAGAAGAACAATAACTAAAACTGTTATATCTTCACCACTGAGTTGGAGTAATTTCTATTTGCATGTTCCGACTGAAATTTCACTCCAGTCATATAACGATTACAATAGTATGGCTGTCAAACGTAGCTGAAATCGCAATTAAGTCTATTAGAAAATATACAATAAGGTGAATGTCATTTACCAATAAATGACAAGTTTTGTACAAGATGGCTTGGCATGGCTAGGTTTGGTTTGTTTTGAATTTAGCGCAAAGCTATACAAGGGCTATCTACGCTAGCCGTCCCTAATTTAGCAGTGCAAGGCTAGAGGAAAGGCAGCTAGTTATTACCACCCACCGCCAGTTCTTGGGCTGCTATGACATGGCCAGGTGGTTGAGGCACTCGACTCGTAACCTGAGGGTCCCGGGTTTTAATCCCCGTCACACCAAACATGCCCGTTCTTTCAGCAATGGGGTCATTATAATGTGACGGTCAATCCCACTATTCGTTGGTAAAAATGTAGCCCAAAAGTTGGCGGTGGGTGGCGATGACTAGTTGCCTTCCCTCTAATCTTACACTGCTAAATTAGGGACGGCTAGCACAGATAGCCCTCGAGTAGCTTTGCGCGAAATTCAAAAACAAACAAACAATCGTACAAGGTCTTTCAGTTTATTTCAGAGATTTGCGCAGAGCTACGTAACAGTTTTCTGTGCACAGACGTTCCTAATTTTGACCTGATTCTATCATATATTTTGTGTTTAAACACAAAGCCCACCGCGTGTGTCATACGAATATTTAAAGCGTTATTAGCCCCCAAGCTTCCTACTTATCCACCAGTAGACTTAAACTGATAAATAAGGAAAGAAAGCAACTAGAAGTTTTCTCTGCTGTGATATAATCGTTGATTTATTTAGTTGCTAATCTTATATCGCATCCGCGACTCCAATGACGAGGACATTTTTTGCAGAAAAGAGTTGCGAGCCACGGATCCCCGGTACAAAAGTTCAACCACACTCGGTCCTAGCAGTTTCAACGTAATTATGTTGAATGTATTTTTTTAAAAACACAAAAAACATAATTTAAAGACTTTATAAGAGAAATTATCTTAACGATAAACTTTATCGTATAAAAATGAATTCCACCAAAGTAGTTACATATTCTAATTGGTTGTAATCCAACCAATCTAAAAGCACCACAACAGTATAAAGCCATTAAAAATACAGATAGTTATACTATGCCCAGTAGTATTAGAAGTAGTGCATTCTTGTCATGGTTTCCATAGCTGAAACACCGCATGGCAAGCATGGAAAAATCAAAGTTTTGATTATCAAAGATTTTTCATACAAAAAAACTGCGGCAGGACCTATTGTTTTAGTAGAAGTTCTACACACAACTCTGTTTAACATACGTAAAATTTGTACAATCAATAATAAAAGTAAAACACCAAATATCATAGGTTATTTTCTTTGTGAGATGAACAACGGGTCGAGCATAAACATTACCAAAGATCCTGCAATAAGTACAAGTGTCAATATTTCTTCTAGAACAATTGTTACACGTTTGTTGCTAAAAAACGAGTGTAGGATGAAATGGGCAACAGTGCAAACTGCTCAAAAAGCTGGAAATTAGTACTGTTTAAAACTGAATCCAAATTTTAACTGTTCAATAAAAGTAATCAAATGTTTGTTTGACAGCAGAGAGAAGAATAGTAGCATCTTCAACAAAAGTAATTCATAGTCTTGGTGGTGATTATCAACAGTTGGGGTTGCATCTTAGCATTGGCTCATGATCTGCACAAAAGTGATGGCATCATGATAGCTGATAGGTACAGGTATTTTCTGATTTATCATTTCACTTCCTTGAATACGATCTTTGGAAGAGAATTAACCTTCCAGGAAGAGCATGATCCTAAGCATAGAGAAAATGTGATGTAACGATATATTCACATTAAAGAGATTAATGAAATACTCACAACCACACTTTAGTCTCAATTTAAACATTCTCGAAGCTGTATGAGCTTATGTAACAGCTGAGAATATCAAAAGATGGTCAAATAATTAAGCGAATTATGAATAATAATACTGGACACTTTGAATAGCATTCTACAATTGTACGTTAATAAAATATATGGCCTCTCATGGTACTGTTGATTAAGTATGTTATACGAAAATAATTGTTCAAGTTTCATCACGTCATGCGTCACCACTCCTGTCATGCTCAGTATAATGACCGCTCATATTGAAAATAGACCTGCAGCTCAGTTCCTAGAGCAAAAGGATCCGCTAAAGGCTGTCATTTTCAAAACATGCCGCCTTTCCTTGCATGTTTTCCATAATCCATGTTGTATACGAAATCGACGTTTTTTGAACCACTTATTCTAAAATATGACTGCATTGAAAACTTTATGAGCTACGCCTGGTGACTTGATCAATATATTTTTGCGTGTAATAACAAGAATACCCTTTTCATTCTCCATCTGCTTGAGGTCGGCGTAGAACGAACTAATCGTGGAAACATACTGTGTACACACGATTTATGTCACTCTTTCAGGCGGAGAGCCTTCTTGACTATAATGCGTAGTGTTACCTGGCATATGTAAGCGGCATTTTCTACATACTTACATTTTGTATCCTGGCTTGGATACGACTCATTACAGACATATTTGTGGATACTTCTGATGTCCCACGCTGATCAGTCTTCTTCTGTTTTATAATGCTGTTAAATACAGGGGATATCTCGATCTTGGACATTGTAAAACCTTGAACTTAATCCATCTTTATGGTTTGAGTGCACGAATATTTTTCATCAGAAAGAACTGTTACACATCCTTACCAAAGCAAAAAAAAAGAAAAATTGATTGTGTTGCACTGCTTATGGAATACCAAAATATAGTTTAGACACGTGTTTTTACATCGCGTCTTCATATCGGCTGTTGTTTTCAGGTGATTTGCTGATTAGATACTCAAAAACATTTCAAGTCAACCTCTGTATAACGTATTAATTTGTCCTTTGTATATTGCATAACAATAAATTCACCACCTATTTGCCACTAATCGTTCGTTGTTCGTGACTCCTATATGTGTATTACTTGTGCGTTCCCATAATTACTTTAATTACACACGCAAAAATATGCATGTACGTGTGTATGTATAAATGTAAAACACATGAAAAAGAAAAAGGTTCTGTATAGAGACTTAACGTGAGAAATCCATATACGCCCCCTCCCCAGTGGCACAGCGGCACGTCTGCAGACTTACAATGTTAGAAATCGGGATTCGATACCCGTGGTGGGCAGATCGCAGGCAATACATTGTGCAGCTTTGCGCTTAATTAGAAGCAAACAATCAAACTATATATGACACTTATGGGCAGTGTTCTTTATGAATGAAAAATGACCCATCATGTGAAGAAAGCTAAAATTATAGCGGAAGTTGAAATTGAACTTAATTATTTATAACTGAAGGCAAATGAAACTCTTTACACAACCCAGAGAACCAAACTTAATATACTGTCTTGTTAACCAGTTAAGATTAAGAAATCGCAGTGCGTTTGGAAACAAGAAACAAAAGGTCCTCTCTCACAATGAATTCGAAGTGGAGCTATACCATGTACATGGCACATTTCTTTACGAAACTATTTCCTTAATAAAATACATGTTTCATTAGGACTAAAGAAGCATCGTGTACAAACGAAATGAATTATTGGCGTGTTTTCCTTAACCAAGTGCTCAGTTTATCATGGTAGTTGTAAAAAGTCTTAAGAAACGTTTCATAAATTTAATATACAGGAACATTAATAAGAGGAGAGAATAAAGGCTCAAACTAGCTGGCAAATATTTTTAAAGACATAATTAACGTAGGGTTATAAACAAGATAAAGTAAGTTACAGAGACGTTTCGAAAGGGCAAAAAAAAAATCACATGTTTAACACAGTAACAAATATACAACGGTTCAGTATGGTTCTGTTACCAAATTTCAATTGTCAAGTTAGTCCCAAGCTAACGGGCCCGACAGGATCAGGTGGTTATGGATACACGTATCGTAATCGGAAGGTCTCGGATTCGATTTTCCATCCCACCAAACATGCTCTTCCTTTCAGCCGTGAAGACGTTGTAATGTACAGTCAATCCCACTATTCGTTGGTAAAAGAGTGTCCCAAAAGGTGGCGGTGGATGGTAATGATTAACTGCCTTCTCTCTAGTCTCACACTGGTAAGTTAGCGCTAGTAAAATTATGCGTAATGACAAACAACATGTAAAAGCAAAATGTTATACATTTCCCAGAGTACCAAATATTTCTTTTTACTTTCGCTTTATTTCTTGTCAATGAGACGTCAGAAGCTACGACATGTCTGATTTGTTTAATAATCAATATAGTACTTAAAATAATTTCTTTTAACCTTCATTACTGTAGACCCATAAGGTTAAGGTATAACCATCTCTCATTACTGTAGATCTTTGAGGTTCAGGTACAATCATCCTTCATTGCTGCAGACCCATAAGGTTAAGGTATAACCATCTCTCATTACTGTAGATCTCTGAGGTTCAGGTACAATCATCATTCATTACTGTAGACCCATAAGGTTAAGGTATAACCATCTCTCATTACTGTAGATCTCTGAGGTTCAGGTACAATCATCCTTCATTGCTGCAGACCCATAAGGTTAAGGTATAATTATTTGAGTAAGGTTTGTTTGTTTTGAATTTTGCGTAAAGCTGCGCGAGGGCTATCTGCGCTAGCCGTCCTAATTTAGCAGTGTAAGACTAAAGCGAAGGCAGCTACTCATCACCACCCACCGCCAACTCTTGGGCTACTCTTTTACCAACGAATAGTGGGATTGACCATTACATTATAACGCCCCCACGACTGAAAGGGCGAGCATCTTTGGTGCGACCGGGATTCGAACTCGCGACCCTCAGATTATGAGTCGAACGCCTTAACCCACCTGGCCATGCCGGGCCTTGAATAAGAAAATCGGTTCACCTTAACAATAATACCATAAATTGACGTTACTGTATTACTATATCATTAAATTTCAAGAAATTATTAGTACAAAAGCATAAGTAAATGGGCACTCAGATTGCATATGCCCACTAATTATTCCGGCCTCAAAAATTACGCAAATGGTTTTGTATGTTTATTGTTATCAAGGAACTATTTTTGGCAAGATAATAACATTTTATATATGACCACAAAGTTTCATGAAAATCCATTCATTTTGGATTCAGTTATAGAACAACAATAGTGTGAAAAATCAGTCCATATATTTACATAGGGATTTTATGAATTTTCGAGACCTTGACCCTCGAAGAAATAGCGCTTCTAAATTGGGTTGCATGTATACCATTTTTCGTCCATTCAATGATTTTTGAGAAAGCTTGCTTACAAATAAAGACACAAGGGTGAAAACATAACCTTCGGTGGTGAAGGTAACGAAGTATTAGTGTTATTGGAATATCGTGATATATTAGTGCACGCGTAAGAATATTAACTTATTATTTTCACTTGGATTTCGGACTTCAAACTGCGTTGCTGTGGATTTAAACTGGTCTCTAATAATGATCTTCACATTTAAAATATTAGTACTGGCATGTTCAAACTGGGCTAAACGGGCAAGCAACAAATCCCTAAAGTTCAGGTAAAACCATCCTTCATTACTGTACACCTCTAAGGTTCAAGTACAATCATCCTTCATTACTGTAGACCCATAAGGTTAAGGTATAACCATCTCTCATTACTGTAGATCTCTGAGGTTCAGGTACAATCATCCTTCATTGCTGCAGACCCATAAGGTTAAGGTATAACCATCTCTCATTACTGTAGATCTCTGAGGTTCAGGTACAATCATCCTTCATTACTGTAGACCCATAAGGTTAAGGTATAACCATCTCTCA
The DNA here is from genome assembly GCF_004210375.1 of Tachypleus tridentatus. Lineage (NCBI taxonomy): Eukaryota > Metazoa > Arthropoda > Merostomata > Xiphosura > Limulidae > Tachypleus > Tachypleus tridentatus. The sequence continues at coordinate 78,092,947 of NC_134827.1, read as the reverse complement.
TTACTGTAGACCTCTAAAGTTCAGGTGTAACCGTACTGAATTAGTGTAAACCCCTAAGGTTCAGGTACAACCGTCTAGAGGATTATTTAGTATAACCTTGCCCAAACAGCTCTGTTTAATCGAACATCGACCTATCATGACTCGAACCTTCGATACTACGACATGCTAATTACTAGACCACACTAGTCTTTACTAGTTTCAGTGCAGTTTCATAAACAAAACGAACCAGAAACTGTTAAAATATTCCCAGAGTATGTAAACGTATTATTAGGGGTTACAGGAGTAGTTTCAACAGTAAGATAACCGTTTTTGTTTCTTTGAATGTTTTCTATGGGACAAAATGAAACTACCAATTTTGTGTGTAGCTAGTGCGCATGCATTGTACGTCATAACAACACCTCCACAGAACCAGGTTTCAAATACCCGATGGATGTTGTGTTAAGTCGTATCTATTGAGGTATTAGCAGTTTGTTGAAGCGTATTCGTGTGTGATCACAGAACCCTATAATCAAAATAAAATATCTTTAATGACTGTGAAATCCAAGTCTCGAGTAGTATATAGTTATATTCTACAGCGCCCTCTTCTCTTTTAGTGGCTCAATGGTATGTCTTTGAGCTTATAACCAGGTGTGTGTTTGTGTTTTTGTTATAGCAAAGCCACATCAGGCTATCTACTTGCTCCGCCGAGAGGAATCGAATACCCTGATTTTAGCACCATAAATCCAAAGAACCTATCTCTGTCCCAGCGAAAGACAAGAACCGAGTTTCGATACTTGTGGTGAGTACAGCACAGATAGCCCACTGTGTTGCTTTGTGTTTAACTACAAACGACAATAAGAATTACTGTTATGGAAATTACACCAACTTGAGAAAATGTGGGAGGCCAATTGCGCGCGCTCTGTAGATTAAGTAATGTGCAGTAACACGTGTATATGTACACATGCACGTGCAAACAAGCCGTTAGTTCAGTTTGGTTTGTTTTGAATTTCGGGCAAAGCTACTCGAGGGCTATCTCGGCTAGTGGTCTCTAATTTTTCAGTGCGAAACTAGAGGGGAGGCAGTTAGTCATCACTACCTACCGCCAACTCTTAGGCTACTCTTTTACCAACGAATAGTGGGATTGACCATCACTTATAACGCCCCCATGCCTGAAAGGGTGAGCATGTTTATGAGACGGAAATTCGAACCCGCGATCCTCGGATAATGAGTCGAATGCCTTAACCACTTGTCCATGCAGGGCCCAAGCCGTTCGTAACCGACTATATAACCCTAAACTGTTATGATACTGACGTAATTAAGATATGATCGCTCGACGAATATTTCTTTTTTATCCACATTATCTTCGAATCAATAGGCCTAGATGTATTTTGTGTAGTTTCCTGTCATCTCTCTGGTTATAAAATATCATTGAACTTTGGTACCTCTATCACCCACGTTCTCTAACTTCTAGAAATTTATCCTATATTGTTTAAGTTTATTTAGGTTAGCATTTTACTGTACTTTCGTTCATTGTCTACCCTTAAACACTTATACAACTGTCTGCAGTGCTTAAATTTAATAAATGGTAAATAAGCCACTGAAACTTTGGAAGTTTAAACCGATGTTTGGCACGTGATAATAGCTTTTCAACGTTGCTTTCAATGCTTTTATTACACCAATGAACGGTTTAAAATTACTGGTACAAGGTCTTCTGTGATCCAGTAGAGGACACATCTTTTGTTTCACTGTAAAAAAAAAGTAAAAATCGAGCTGGTAAAGCAGCTACTATGGCAGACTATTGCCTTATCGCTAAGCCTAACTAAATTCGAGTATAGTTGCTTTTTTTCGGAGCAGGACGAGTCAAATTTTTCTCACACAAGCCATTGCTTTATAAACCTTTCGTGCTCGTTGAAACAACACGAATTTAAGAAAAGTAACGAAATTTGATCATATATGTTTCGATAACGAAGCTAAAATTTAACCTAACGATCATTATAGGTAATTAAAAACTGCATTTTTTTACGTTTTTCCTTATATAGATAAGAATGCGTTGTTTCATCATTTAGGTAATCGGGTATCTTCACTATTATCTACGTTTCGGGTCGTAAACCCAGTAACATCTCACAAGGTTCGGGCAGCTTGTAATTTAGGTTACTTGTAAATATAAATTACAATTAACAATGCGAAACAATTTTTGTAATAAAATAATAATGATAAATAACCGAAATTAAAAAAAGAATTAAGTTGAATGTGGTAACTAGTATAACTTGTATTACTAACAAAAACAATAACAGATAAACAATACAGCATACTTTACTCGGGGAACCCAAAAATACTAGTTTTGCCTTGAACAACAGTAGGTGTTATATATATTCAGTAAAGAATGTGTGTGTGTCTTTCTTATAGCAAAGCCACATCGAGCTATTGGCTGTGCCCACCAAGGGAAATCGAACCCCTGATTTAGCGTTGCGCTGTACCAGCTAGGGACAATTCGAGATTAAATAAAACCAAAATTAAGATTAACAAATATTTTTATTTTTTTTTTCCTTTCAAGTTCACGTGTCATGCTGTGTTGTAAGTACTGTTAGCTAATATCATTTATCTTAGACGAGTCTTCGATCTATAATGCTACGTACATTACATATTATAATTTCAAGTAACTGGAAAATTTAATTTTAATTATAAGTTAACTGCATTCAATATGTATCGAATTTATTATATTTTCCAACAAGATCGATACACAATTTTCTTTATTAACACAAATATATGTTAATATAAAAAACAACAATACAATTTATAATAACGGTTATTACAAATAATAATTTATATCCAAAAGTTTTACAAACTCACAAACAATATTAAGTCATCTATCCCGTCTGGAAATGAATATTTTATCGATGGTTTACGAGAAGTAAATTACTTTTATGTTGATGTACAGATACACTTGACTTGATGAGAATGCTAATTAGCTCTTTCTTGTTTGGCTTCACGCTGTTTATAAGCTCACTTTTCACCAAGAAAGATATCTAATGTCCTCGTAGAAATATTAACGTCCGATGTTAATTCATCGAAGTTAAACTGTTCGTAATGTTCGAAATCTATAAATGTTCCTGGTCAATTATCTATAGTTTTCGGATTAATAAGCGTTTATCCGGAATTATATCTTCAGAGATTCATAGTATACTGATTGTAACAAACCAAAATATGCTGTCTCCTGGTACGTCAATTTGTAATCTTTAGGCGAAGTCCTCGAAAGTTCAGTTGGCTCAACAATAATGGTACTCGCGTAATTATATGTATATATTGTTGATTCGTACGCTCGAGATTCTCTACAAATTTAGAAAACAGGTGGAAATTACGCAATACACATATGCATTTTTAAATATATATTAAACTGAAACAAACATAGATAGTAAAATAAATACATAATAGTAAATCCATTATACTTACAGAGTGCGTAATTCTTCTCGTAATTCGTGGCATGCACGTTTTACTGACGTAGGAACAGCACAAACGACAAAGTTCAATATCCCATATTTGACATCATTTTACTATCTGCTTACTTATTGACAGAAAACACACTTCTGTATAGAGGTGCGAGAGGTTAAAGCAAGTGATCTCTCTAGACGACTTTTGGTCCGCTTCCCAGAAAACAAAATACCAGAAAGATTTCTCAAAGAGTGTGTTAAATTTATAGCTGTCATTAGCTTTTAACTGCATCATTAAACCTCATGTCAATTGTATCTCAATACCATTAAGGCCCGGCAAGGTCAGGTGATTAAGGCACTCGACTCGTAATTTTAGGGTCCCGGAATCGAGTTCCCGTTACACCAAATATGGTCGCCCTTTCAGCCGTGGGAACGTTATAATGCGACGGTCAATCTCACTATTCGTTGGTAAAAGAGTAGCTCAAAAGTTGGCGGGGGGTAGTAATGACTAGTTGCCTTCCTTCTAGTCTTACACTGCTAAATTAGGGACAGCTAGCGCAGATAGCCCTCGTGTAGCTTTGCGCGAAATTTAAAACAAACCAAGCTAAACTAAACTAATACCATTAAATAATTTGTGTATCTGTTTGACAGTTTTAAATTTCCAACACCATATTAGATATATAATGTCTGTATATGTAAATAGAACAGTGTCAATGACTTATTTAACCTGCATCTCAGATTACGTATGTTCAGTATAACATAAACCTGGATTAAAGAGGAAAATTATTGTTAATTTGATATCTCAGTGTGGATCCTTAGGTCCATACTTTTAGTGTGTTATCCCATAATTCGTACATGAATACAGTTCAAATTTAAGGGCCGTGGAGTTTGGAGATTTTTGTCTTTTTTTTTTTCTCAAAGCCGCATTTGGGTGTCTGGGTAATCGAACCTTGGATTTTAGCATTGTCAGTCCATAAGTTTACTGCTTTCCCACGGGGGACATGAGTCTGAGTGTAGCGTACAATTATCAGAAATCTGGTAAATGAATAGTAGATTAATGTGGGAAGTTATAAAGAACTTTTAACAAAACGTTTGTTCCGAAATTCGATATATTATAAGTGTGCGTGTTTGTGCTCGCGCGCATGTTATAGGAAGAGAGTTTCGGAATAACTTTTGACAATGGAATTTCCATATCTTGCTTAACTTCACGGCAACATGTCAAAGTGGGTTATTTTATTTTATGATGTAATCAGCCATGTCGTTAGTTCGGTTACGAGAAGAAGGATAGAGATTTGGTGTCGCGTGTCAGCGCGGTAATTAGAGGCCGTACATATATAAGCTTACCAACAGGTCTTCATATAAGACCACTGCCTATCTGGTGGAAATAGTCTAAACTTCAAGGCCACGAGCATTCCTTCAGAGATAGCATTCTTTGGTGGTTTGGGATCAAAAATACACTGTCCTAAATAATGAGGTTAGAAGTGTCAGAGGTCTTTGGCTGAAATTATGTATTGTACCCTATGTAGTACAACATAAGTATTAATGTTTCCATTTCTTTCTCTGTATCTCGCTCTTATTTTTTTAATATAATATTGCCAATCTACGAAAAAGTTCATTTGTCTGTCATATAGCTTCAAGTTTTCCTTTTACATTAATGTTACTAAATAAAATTCATTACCACTTAAATCTTAAAACTGAAACATCTATTGAGGAAATTTACTCTTTAAGTACCTTAAGGTTTAGAAAGTTTCAGAGACAACTAGTCATTACCACCCACCGCCAACTCTTGGGATTGACTGTATTATTATAAATCCCTCATGGTTAAAAGGCGAGCATGTTTGGAAGAACGGGGTATTCGAACCCGAGAACTTCAGATTGCGAGTCACGCACCCTAACCACCTTGCCATGCTGGACTTGCATTAATTGAATAATAACAATTTGTCTAAACAAACACCTGTTTTGTTCTCTAGACCCGGCATGACCAGTTGGGTTAAGGCGTTCGTCTCGTAATCTGAGGATCGCTGGTTCGAGTCCCAGTCGCACCAAACATGATCGCCCTTTCAGCCGTTGGGACGTTATAATGTTACGGTCAATCCCACTATTCGTTGATAAAAGAGTATCCCAAGAATTGACGGTGGGTGGTGATGACTAGCTGCCTTCCCTCTAGTCTTACACTGCTAAATTAGGAACGGCTAGCGCAGATAGCCCTCGTGTGGCTTTGCACGAAATTTAAAACAAATCAAACCGTCTGGTAGTAATTTCTCATCTAGCTTACATTTATGAAATACTCAACTGCATTTTCAGTATAGTTAAAAACTAACTGTATAAAGCTAACTGGTCAACACAGATGGCCGCCACAAGGTCGCGTGCCTTCCCAGAGTAATCATTGTGGGCTGACGTAAGTGTCAATTTACTTCGCCGGTCACGTGATGAGGTAAAGTGCCTACGTCAAGTCACGCGCGTTTCTTAGAACAGACCTCTAGGTTTAGTGAAGCAGGAGTTACTTTTCACGAGAGCAATATGCTGAACGAAATGGTTGAGACGTTGTACCTTCAAGATAACAGACATCTGCATACTTGGATAACTACGCAACGATTGAGTCAAAGTACATGTGATTTTATTACCTCAAAGCGTTCTGTGTGTTAGCATATCACAAGCTGTTGTCGTTTGAAGAGCCAGTGGAAGGCAGGAGAAAATAAATGTTTCGAACCTTGTGGTTGTGTTCACGATTCAGAAAAAAAATTGGATAAGAAGTCAATCAGGTAATCATTAAGTGTCATATTACGAAATTTTATCTCAATTCGCAACCCATAAGCCTAAAAGTTTAGTGTTAAGCTGAAAGTAAAGAAAAGTAGTGACTTGGAAACCCATTTCTTCCTTAACAGCTTTGTACGTTCATACAGCTACACGTTTTTGCGCTGTACTGATTTTTAGCTGCGGCACATCGGCTCATAGAACGGCTCTGAGTTGTTCATTTTTTTAATGTGAGTGATTGTGTGATTTTTCAAGTGCGAACTTTTAGCTCATTGCTCTTTTATTTTCTGATCAAATTAGATCCAAGTATAGTTTTAGATTCGGGAGGTCAAACCCTTTCGATTGGTGTATTTGGCCATGTCCAAGGTCTCATGGATTAATTTATTGAAAGCCCGTCTATATGACGGTGCGCTGGTAGATATCCTGATTATTAATAAACTCGAGTCATTATACGTGCGCCCCACGCTTGTTATTGCTGTTGCACAAAAATGTAACAAAAAAACGCCTTTTAAATTAATTTACTCTAATCCTACCTTAATCGGGGCTGGCATGCCCACGTGGATAAGGCACTCGACTCGTATTCAAAGGGTCGCGGGTTCGAATCCCCTTCGCATCAAACATTCTCGTCCTTTCAGCGGTGGGACCATTATAATGTGACGGTCAATCCCACTATTCGTTGGTAAAAGAGTAGCCCAAGAGTTGGCGGTGGATGGTGGTGACTAGCTGCTTTCCTTCTAGTCTTGCACTGCTAAACTAGGAACGACTAGCGCAAATAGCTCTCGTGTAACTTTGCGCGAAATTCAAAACAATCCAAAACAATCTTGCCTTACAGAATTTTAAGTGCCGCGGCTATTGAAGATACCATCTTGTTTCTTTTCGTATCTGTTATTTTGCAAGTGCTCATAATATAAGTAAAAAGCATTTGTCCCTGATTATTACGTTTTATATTGTTCGTTTAATTTGCGTGGCCGGACGTAGCATAGCACTCATGCGCATCGATAATGCGAATCTAATCGGTGGCTGATTCAAGGGATGGTCCCACGGTTCCGAGACCACCTTAAGTTACACATCTGTTATTTTGAGAACCAACTAATTATTACACGTCGAGAAATGAATAAAAGAAATATCTGTTCCATTCTACAAGACTATGATAACCTAAAAACTGACTATTGGTGGTATTGACTAGTTGTCGTTCCTCTGTTCTTTCAGCTGGGGAACTGATACACAAAAGTCGCCCAGGTTAAGCTTTGATCAGAAATGATAAGAAAACCAGAAAATAAACATTAATTTGCGAGGGTTTTTCAATCTCTGTATGTTCGGAGTAAATCATAAATTAAGTAAACGTGTAAGTTTTCAAAACGTTAGAATTATCAAATGAAAACTAGATTTTTTCATACGTTTGACCAAAATTTATCTCCTTTTCACACAGTTTTCGTATCCCCATCACAGCAAACATGCTCGCCCTTTCGTAACGATCAATCCCGCTATTGGTTGGTAAAAAGAGTAGCCCAAGCGTTAGTGGTGGATGGTGGATTACTAGCTTCCTTCCCTCTAGTCTTACACTGTAAAATTATGGACGGCTAGTGCAAGTAGCCCTTATGTAGTTTTGCGCGAAATTCAAAAAGAAACAAACGAACAATTATTTGAGTTCAGAGCAATGTTCTGTTAAGAACGTCATCATGGATCACAAGTGGAACGGCTTAATAGCGGTTCTGCAGTCTTTCTCTTGCGTAAAGCTGTTTCCGCACTTAACCCTAAATATCAGAAGCAGAGATAAAAGGTTCGAGTGGGCTGCCTACGTTTTAATGGCGGTTGGTGCTTTTTTAAGCGGAAACTGCACGCATTCCTTTCTGTCTTCGTTAACTTTCTGAGATGATAAATTATGGTTTCTTCTTGCTGTCTGATTGAGAAGACTGACGATCAATTTGAGAAACTGGTATTTAAACACCTAAGAAACTGGTATTTAAACTGGTATTTAAACACCTTTTGTTTCGTTTCGAAAAAAAACTACATAACTTTCATAATTTCATTTACTTAGGCTTAGCAATACGGTTTAATTTCCTTCTGTTATTATTCTCTCCTTACATTTATAATGAAGTCAGAATATTAAAGTAATAAATGCAGCTAAACGTATAGTCATCCCTTAAAATCTAAAAGTGTTTTAGTATTGGTTTAAAAAATAATTAAAAAGTATTAATTTTTTGTTTTACTTTTTCAGTAAAGCCAACCTTAAACATACCAGTGTAGGTATGACATAAACCATACAAAGTGTAGGTATGACATACACCATACAAAGTGTAGTTTGTCATTCCAAGAGAAAGAATGTAAATGGTGATCTACTGACGACTTTTATTGCAAATAAAACGAGAGCAAGCATCTTTAGCATGACGACAAGTGAACTTGAGAGACATTTAGAGACAAATGTCAGGTGTGAAGTGCCTCGAGCCATGTGAAGCTGGAAGTTGATTAGTTTTATTACGAAGAACAGGCTTTTTACACTACGTAGAAAAATTTGTTTATGCCAATGAAGGATAATGGATACGTTTTCATATTGTCAGTAACATTAAATCAAAGACTTCCAGCGCATTTCATCCCCCTCACACCAAACATGCTAGAGTAGTGATGACTAGCTGCCTTCCCTCTAGTCTTACACTGCTAAATTAGGGATGGCTAGCACAGATAACCCTCGTGTAGCTTTACGCGAAATTCAAAAAACAAACAAATCGGAGAAGAAAACAAAAAGCATTTGAAAAAGTCTTTAAAAAACATGTTAAAAGTATAGGAGTTTTGTTTGTTTTTTGAACAAAGCCACATTAGGCTTTCTGCTGCGGCGACCGCTGGAATCGAACTTCAGAGTTTAACCTAAATCCGTATGCATGTCACTGTCACACTGAGGAACAAAATCGTAAGAGAATGGTTTCCATGGTTAATAATCTACAACGTAAATGAAGTATACTTTATGTTTCTTTATTACTGTACGCTAGTTGCTAACTAGTTTATAACATCTTTTTTATTATTGCTATTATTTTGAGATTGACTGTGTTTTGTGGTAGGGCGGAAATTCGACCCCAATGATTCTTGTTAGAAAATTTTATCCACTGGCTCAACTGGGATTTTTCTTCATAAAAACTTAACATGGTGAACTCCATGAATGCTTCCAATTACTTAAAACTCAGTGATAATTAAATTAATAACCATGACAACATAAGTAACATCAGAAGGTTAAATGTTTGTCACTCATAATGGTTAGCGTGCTCAGAATGTGAGCGAGAGGATCCATTCTTGGATCCTTGCTGGATAATCGATTCAGTCGAACAAGAGCAGCTCATGTTAGCTCCAGATAGCGTTGACTACCCGCTGTGTTATAATCAGTTGGTTCGTATTTGGGATGGATATAGTCAGTTGATTCGTATTAGGGATGGCTATAATCAATTAGGGATGACTACAGTCCATTAGTTCAAATTAAGGATGAATACAGTCCATTAGTTCAAATTAGGGTTGAATACAGTCCATTAGTTCAAATTAGGGTTGAATACAGTCCATTGGTTCAAATTAGGGATGAATACAGTCCATTAGTTCAAATCAAGGATGACTGCAATCCATTAGTTCAAATTAGAGATGACTATAGTCAGTCAGTCCAAATTAGGGAAGGCTATAGTCTGTTAGTTGAAATTATGGATGGCAATGCTTTGTTATTTTAAATTAAGAGTGATTGTAGTCTATAATTTCGAATTAGGAATGACTATAATCTATAATTTTAAATTATGGATGGCTATAGTCTATCAGTTGAAATTAGAGATATCTATGCACAGAAAAACTTTTACCAAGAAACGCAAAGTTTAATCAAAGTAATTTATTAATATACAGTCACCCATCATTACATAGCTCTCCCCAGGAGCACAGCGGTATGTCTGCGGACTCACACAGCTAGAAATCGGGTTTCGATACCCGTGGTGTGTAAAGCACAGATAGTCCATAGTGTAGCTTTGTGCTTGATTCCTAACAAAAGAGATCATTAGATAATACCTTACGCTTAAACCTCAGGTTTAAATACCTTATTTTTATAAGTCTCATTTATGAACTTTCTTCACACTCTTACTTCTGACTTTAATGTTGGTTTTTCTAATTAAATATTTTTCACTGTTTTCAAAAACTCGTAAATAATTAAATAAAGTTCGAGTCATAAGTTCCAGTGTTTTTGTTTTTTGTGGCGACTCTTCCGATTAATAAACAACACTAATATACTTTCATTTTTATCACTTTCTTCAGATCAAAATCTGGATAAACCAAATCTGTGATTTTGATGTTCTCGACGTGTGTTTGGTAAAGGAATTTAGTTGTGTATATCGTGACACGATTGTTTAAATGTGGGGAAAGTAAATTTTACTGGGATGCCCATATTAGCGCAGAATTTTCGTCCGTTATCCTATAATATATGTAATACATAAAGTAATGTCTATAAAATGTCCTTACTAGTACGAGCTGTTGGTGTTTTATCCCCTAATCTGTATAGTATGTATGGCAATAATAATTCTGAATGGCGTGTTTAAGATAGGGAACCCGACTTAATACGAATTGGTGTCAGTGTGCGTGACCCTATGAGGTGGGCTTTGCCATACTTCGTGCAATGAAAACGGACGAGTTGCCAAACTAGTACAAACTTCTGTGTATGCAATCTTTACCTAATTATATAATAACCTCTATCACAAAATCTGCTGAAATTCTACAGTAAGAACTATAATTAAATACTCTCACTGAAGAGTAACAGGAACACTAAAAAGGGTTTCTATGGCCACTGTGTCATAGGTCATCAGTTGAGTAACTTATCTGTTAGCGCTGTTTTCGTGCCTCATCGGAAGAACACCTGACAAGACACGGGCTATATTTTCAAAAGGAGACCCAAAATTCGAGCGCTTTCGAATAATTGACTATTCTTCTTCAGAATAATAAAGGTTTGTTTGTTTGTTTGGTTTGAATTTCGCACAAAGTTCTCGAGGGCTATCTGTGCTAGCCGTCCCTAATTTAGCAGTGTAAGACTAAAGGGAAGGCAGCTAGTCATCACCACCCACCGCAAACTCTTGGGCTACTCTTTTACCAACGAGTAGTGGGATTGACCGTCACATTATAACGCCCCCACGGCTGAAAGGGCGAGCATGTTTGGTGCGACTGGGATTCGAACCCGCGACCCACGGATTACGAGTCGTACGCCTTAACACGCTTGGCCATTCCGGGTCTAATAATAAAGATAGGGGCAACATGGAGGAATTACTAAGCTCCGTTTGTTGTTTTTTCGTGATAAGCAGAAAGCTACACAATGGGCTGTCTGTGCTATGCCCACTGTGGGTATCGAAATCGGATTTGTAATATGATAAGCCCTGAGATTTATTGCTGAGCCACTGGGGGAGGTACATTTATGATTTTTCGAACATTGAATTTATACTCATGATAGAAATAACTATATACACAACATCTGCACCAAAATTTAGAAAAATTACTGAAATACAGTTTACTATAGATAAATTTGCAACTAATTATGGAAGGACGAAATTAACAGTTATTTTAATTGTGACGAAACTTGAAAATTGGCTTCGAGAAACAGGAAGTTAAAGTTTTCATCCTGGTGTTTGTAATTAAAAGAAATTTTTTTAAAACAGTTTAGATGTGCATTTGATATTTTCTCTCTATCACTTGCCTTCTAGTGTCTTAGCTGCAAATCTGAAAGCTTATAACCCTAAAAACAGGTAGTTCATTATGTATAAAAACACAACAAATAAACTCTATCAGGTCCTTTTAAATGTACAATATTTTATACGTTGTTTAGATTTCAATTTTATTTTGCTGTAAGATTTATTTATATATTTATTTTTGTTTGAAGTTAAGCACAAAGCTACTCAATGAGTTCTGCCCACCTCGGATATCTAAAAACTGGCTTATAGCGTTGTAAGTCCGAAGACATGCCGCTATGCTACTGAGATTGTGGAGGTGATGTATAGCATTTAAACGATGGTAGTTAAAGCATTTTAACAGGTACTCTTTCTTTTTTCGATGAACTAAGCCTAATTTTTTTACCATATTAACGGAGGTTTAGAATACTCGTAGTTCAATTAAGACTCTTGTGTCATAGCCATTAAAGAAAAGTAATTTAAGTTTCTCCCGAGGCTATTTGTTCAAAGTTAATCTTCCCTATAGAATGTGTACATTTAAATATCATGGGATACACGGTTGAATGGGGAGATAATAATTACTTCCAGAAATTCGCTGTAAAACCCTGCTTACAGCACAGCCAAGGTTCTGCCCTGTTTAGCACTGTTACACGTATGTGTAAAAGGCATATGGTAGCATGCATTTAGAAAAAAAAACAAAACGAGCTATGAGGAGGTTTCCGTTTCTGTTTGTAAATATGAGTCATTAAGGTATTTTCGGCTATTGTCTGAACGTGGAATGGCATTTATACATTCGTGTTTAAAACAATATGAAAACTATCTTTAGTTCCATGGCCATTAGGCTCCACACAGATGGGTTTTACAGGGTTTTTTTTTGGACGGATTTATCCCTTGCCGTACTGCTTTCACTTATTTTAGACGTGTTCTTAGTTTGGGTCTTGTACGTTTGCATCTTTTGTAAAACTCTTATCTGGCTATTCGTTCGTTTGTAACTCTGAAAAATCCAAGAGTGAAAGCAGAAAGACAATATGTAAACCACACCACATCTGCCTCATACAGTGTCGAAGAGGCTTTTCGCGAACTGCCAGTGCTCATGAAGCCGGGTGATTTATTAACAATTTTCTTGAATAGGAACACATATGCTCGTGAACGAAAGCAACAAATGTTGGTTTGATTGAGGTGTAAAGCACGAGACATTATCACGTGACGCCCTGTTGCCTCCCCTGTAGGTTTTTAGATATGTGAGTACTAGGTACATATTTTGTTGTGGTTATCCTTGTTTATTAGGTCAGTGTACGTGAAAATTTAGGGTGTTCTGGCTGTACGTTTATGGAAGTAGCAAGCCAAAAGGAACATTAGAAAATGTCCTCCAACTGTTGGTGACCAATAAGGCGAAAGGAAGGACCTCTATGACAATTACTTTAATTATACCCCCCCCCCCCGATTTGACCCTTCAGTAAGGTCTTTATATAGGTCTGATTCCAGTATTTTCATCTTTCTCTTTATCAAATTTGTGGAAGACGCAGTATTTCTTGTTTACTGGTTGCTAGTCAATTTATGTCTCCCTGCTGATATTAGCTCAGCGTTTTGTCAGGTGAGTAGATTGCCCTTACTGTTTCAACGAAATCCATGACGAGTGGGCGTTGTATGGCCAGATGGTTAGGGCGCTCGACTAGCGATCAGAGTAACGTGGGTTCGAATCCTCTTTCTACCAAATATGTTCGCCCTTTCTGCCATGTAGGTGTTATTATGTTACGGTCAATCCCATTATTCGTCTCTCTAGTCTTAAACTGATAAATTAGGGACGGTTAGCCAAGATAACACTCGTGTAGCTTTTGGGCGAACCTTAAAACAAACTGAACAAACTTACACAATCGCTGAAAAGTTGTTTTGTTTTTAGGGGCCTCCCAGTGGCACAACGGTTTGTCTGCAGACTAGCATGCGTATCTTTATGCTTAATTCTAAATAAAAAAAAAAAAAACTTTTTTTGAGGAGCAATAATTATTTTACAAAGAGTTTCAAAAATAGGTTAATTGACAAATATTTCAAGCTTACTTTACAAATCAAACAATGAAGATAACGCATTTCCTTTTTTAACTATGAAAATACGTGTTGTCTTAAAGTTCACTCAATACACGCCATTGAACAGAAAGTTATCAGTGCATGAAGCTACAAACTTAGGAAATCAGGGGTTCGATTCCCCTCGGTGGACACAGCAGATAGCCCGACGAGGCTTTGCAATAAAAACACACACACATAAACTTAGGAAATGATCAACAGAGAACTAAATAAACTTCTGGATATTTTAAATACATTTTATTGGGTGATTGAAAGTCACATATTATGTAAAAGGAAAAAAATGTATGTCCCCATTTTCTCTACGTTTGCTTCCATGACTTGTTTCTCGAATTTGATCTTTGACCAATTTCCACACAGGAACTCAATCAGAGTTTAAGTAGCCCTGTTGTAATACGAACTTATAACACTGATATCTGGGGTTCGATTCACTGCGGTGTCTTTGCGTTAGAAAATTAATTTTGCATATATATAAAGTAAAGATAGATTCTAATTATGTTTTTACTCCAAAAATCGTGACTCGGCATGGTTAAGGCAATCGACTCATAATCCGAGGGACGCGGGTTCGATCCCCGTCACACCAAACATGTTCGTCCTTTCAGCCGTGAGGGCGTTATAAATTACGGTCATTTCCACTATTTGTTGGTAAAAGAGTAGTCCAAGAATTGGCGGTGGGTAATGATGGGTTCCCTCTAGTCTTTCACTGCAAAATTAGGGACGGCTAGCGCAGATAGCGTTCGTGTAGCTTTGCGCAAAATTCAAAACAAACCAAACCAAACCAATAACATAAAAAATAACAATTGCAAAATCGTAGTTCATCATACAATATTCACCTACTCACAGCTGTCTTCCGCTAGGTGTAACAGCGGTAAGCCTACGGATTTACAATGCTAAAATCAGGGGTTCGATTCCCGTCGGTGGATACAGCAAATACCCCGATGAGGCTTTACTATGAGAAAAAAACACACACGCTTACAGTTTAATGTAAACTCAACGCTTAGTGTGAAGTGTTGAAATGAAAAACACGAACTTTGCTACCTGCATTTATAGGTTAGTCTTGTACTGGATATTAGTGATAATCCAGTGACGCTAAATATATTCAAAAAACACGATAAATTGAATTACTAAACTATTTTAACTAATAATTATTTAAAATAATAATAAATAATTTAAAAAGATGAAATAAAAATAAATGTATTGCCGCTGACTTAAAAATGTGGTTTATAGGGTCAAGTAATATATTGATTTTAATTAATTTGTTTTCAAGTTCTGATTTACATGTTTCACAAGTAAGGCTTGTTTTGTTTTTGTTTTTTTAGAATTTCGCACAAAGCTACTCGAGGGCTATCTGTGCTAGCCGTCCCTAATTTAGAAGTGTAAGACTAGAGGGAAGGCAGCTAGTCATCACCACCCACCGCCAACTCTTGCGCTACTCTTTTACCAACGAAAAGTGGGATTGACCGTTACATTATAACGCCCCCACAGCTGGGAGGGCGAGCATGTTTGCTGTGATGGGGATACGAAAACTGTGTGAAAAGGAAATAAATTTTGGTCAAACATGAGTTTGATCTGTTAAAATATCATCTGTTGGGTGAGACCTGCATCTTTTCTACCGTTATTTATCGAACGAAAGAAAATAACTGTGTTATACAATGGCTTTATTATTCACGTGTTGTGTGAGGCCTGTGATGAGAAAAAATACCTTAAGTTTCGTCGATAGTGCATTTTTTTTTAAACTTTTGGGTCACGCATGCACGTGGGAATAATAGCGAATGTCCGTCTTATTCCAGTCAAAAACCGAAACTGTTAATAATGTAGACGACCTGTTATTGGTGTTGCCATGTGTTGTTATAACCTTTCTGACCTTTAATTCAGCTACGGTACTATCTTCTTGAAGCGACTGCTTTGTTCTCACGCGCTCTTCTCTCTCCTATTATGAGTTTGGATGCTAGCATTTCTAAAAGAACGGTTGAAGGTTTATCATCACGGAATAGAATTCTGATTTCATCACTATAGTATACTGGGCTGATCCGAATTCTTAATGCACAATACATTTGTTGTTGTTTTAATTACAGTAAATAACAACATTTAATTTGTATGCCTTTTATTCCGGTTTTCTGAAGAGTCTGTTTATGGCTTGCTGTGCATATTAAAGCTTAATATGGAATGTTTATTTATTGAATTTGGCACGAAGCTACTCGAGGACTATCTGCGCTAACCGTCCTTCATTTAGAAATGACAGTCTAGAAAACAAAATAAAATGTCAAACCTTGGGTCGATCTTTATCGAAGAAAAGTTGGATTTATATCCTCGCCACCACAGCTGAAAAGGGCGAATATGTTTAGCAGTACGATTTCAACTCGTGACCCACATATTGCGAGTCAAACGTCCTACCACCAAGCAATGCTAGGCCTAAAGGAAGGATCACTAAAATTGCACGCGCTATGATTTCGTAATTAGACTTCACTATTTCCTCTTCATTTCTCTGCAACCTCTGTTTTCCGAATTGTTCTTTGACCTACTTCTACTAAGTTTTATATTCTCTAATAGACAGATGCTTCCCGATGTGTCTAAATTTGGTAGAAATTGGAATCATATAGCACGTGCGTACTTCTGAATGACCATTAAACTGTAACGACTTCTTTACGCTTTGACTGAAAGTGAATTTCTAAAAAGTGAGGTTTGGATAACTGTGTTTTAATTTCCAGCACAATAACTCATGAACTTTTTACGGGACCGGCATGGCCAGGTGGTTAAGGCACACGACTCGTAATTCGAGAGTCACGGGTTCGAATTCCCGTCACATCAAACATGCTTGCCCTTTCATCTGTGTGGGTGTTATAATGTGACGGTCAATCTCATTATTTGTTGGTAAAAGAGTAACCCAAGAGTTGGCGGTGGGTGGTGATGACTAGCTGCCTTCCTTCTAGTTTTACACTGTTAAATTAGGAACGGCTAGCGCAAGTAGTCCTCGAGTAGCTTTGCGCGAAATTAAAAAAAAAACAAAATAAAAAGTAGTTCTTGGTATTTCTCTCCATGTTGGATTTGATTTTTCTTTAAGTTTACCAACTCTAAAATGAATTATATGAATCGAAACACTCTGGAAAATAATGGTGTTTGTTTGTTTAGAATTAAACACAAAGCTACAAAATTCGCCATCTATATTCTATACAACCACGGGTAGCGAAGGCCGGTTTCTAGCGGTGGAAATGGAAAAGAAATTTCAGCGACGTTTTTTTATAGAATTTTTTGAAACATTTTATGTTAGGACCGGTCTAGTGCACTAACGTTTGGAGCTAAATCTCGGGGCTTCGCAATCGAAATATATATATATAATTAAGAGAACAATACATAAAATAAACAAGTGACGTGCAACTATGCTGACTGGAATAAACCGATAGGTTTTACCGAATTGTGCTCAATTGGAGAAGTTTTATCTCAGTTAAGTCCTGACAAAATTATCATAAATGTTTATTAGCATCTAGTTATAGCACCACGAAAGTAGTAGAACAATTAATGGAAGAAGAAACTGATTATGCAGTAACATCTGTGGACCCCGTCGAACTTAATTCATCTCTGCTATTAGAAAACGTGAATAGATTTCGTGACTTTGCGTGTGTAACAATAAAATAACAGGTTTCTTATCGATTTCTAACTCGTTTTAATGACCAGAGTTTCAACAGCTTTATGTTGCGATAGTCGACTTAATGCTCTATGTTTCATGACTAGATACAGAACATCTAATTATTATCTTCGCAATTATTATAAAGGTTGGTTTAGTCTTAACTCGTGGAAACAATAGTGGCGTCATACCTATTAATACAGAAGTCCTTGAGAAGTATTTACTAAGAATACTAAATACTTATTGGAATGAGAGGATCATTTTCTCGTTTCTCTCTTAAACGAATATGTTGCTTTTCTTAGCAAACACGTATACTACACGTCGTTATAATAAATGATATTGATTCACCATTAACCACGTGTTACCACTGTGGTCACACCGTTAAGTATCAAATACTCCATTCGAGTTTCAGTGTTTAGTATTTAAGACTCTCATTGCACGTTTGAATGTAAGTACCACACAGATTAGTTGTACCCAAGTGTCGGGTTCAACTAAATCAAAGCTCTGATAAGTAGAAGCAAGACAATGGCTGAGAATACGTAACTAACGAAACAGTAGAAACTAATGTTTTGTAATTAGACACGTAATTAGGGTGTTTGATTGTTAGTTCCAATCCATTTTACCAAAAATATGCTACGTCTAATAATATTTTACCAGAACAATGCCATATCTAATAATATTTTACCAGAACAATGCCACATCTAATAATATTTTACCAGAACAATGCCACATCTAATAATATTTTACCAGAACAATGCCATATCTAATAATATTTTACTAGAACAATGCCACATCTAATAATATTTTACCAGAACAATGCCACATCTAATAATATTTTACCAGAACAATGCCACATCTAATAATATTTTACCAGAACAATGCCACATCTAATAATATTTTACCAGAACAATGCCATATCTAATAATATTTTACCAGAACAATGACACATCTAATAATATTTTACTAGAGCAATGCCACATCTAATAATATTTTACCAGAACAATGCCATATCTAATAATATTTTACCAGAACAATGCCACATCTAATAATATTTTACTAGAGCAATGCCACATCTAATAATATTTTACCAGCACAATGCCATATCTAATAATATTTTACCAGAACAATGCCATATCTAATAATATTTTACCAGAACAATGCCACATATAATAATATTTTACTAGAGCAATGCCACATCTAATAATATTTTATCAGAACAACGCCATATCTAATAATATTTTACCAGAACAATGCCACATCTAATAATATTTTACCAGAACAATGCCATATCTAATAATATTTTACCAGCACAATGCCATATCTAATAATATTTTACCAGAACAATGCCACATCTAATAATATTTTACCAGAACAATGCCACATCTAATAATATTTTACCAGAACAATGCCATATCTAATAATATTTTACCAGCACAATGCCATATCTAATAATATTTTACCAGAACAATGCCATATCTAATAATATTTTACCAGAACAATGCCACATCTAATAATATTTTACCAGAACAATGCCACATCTAATAATATTTTACCAGCACAATGCCATATCTAATAATATTTTATCAGAACAACGCCATATCTAATAATATTTTACCAGAACAATGCCACATCTAATAATATTTTACCAGAACAATGCCATATCTAATAATATTTTACCAGCACAATGCCACATCTAATATTTTACCAGAACAATGCCACATCTAATAATATTTTACCAGAACAATTCCACATCTAATAATATTTTACTAGAGCAATGCCACATCTAATAATATTTTATCAGAACAACGCCATATCTAATAATATTTTACCAGAACAATGCCATATCTAATAATATTTTACCAGAACAATGCCATATCTAATAATATTTTACCAGCACAATGCCACATCTAATATTTTACCACAACAATGCCATATCTAATAATATTTTACCAGAACAATGCCATATCTAATAATATTTTACCAGAACAATGCCACATCTAATAATATTTTACCAGTACAATGCCATATCTAATAATATTTTACCAGAACAATGCCACATCTAATAATATTTTACTAGAGCAATGCCACATCTAATAATATTTTACCAGAACAATGCCACATCTAATAATATTTTACCAGAACAATGCCATATCTAATAATATTTTACTAGAACAATGCCACATCTAATAATATTTTACCAGAACAATGCCACATCTAATAATATTTTACCAGAACAATGCCACATCTAATAATATTTTACCAGAACAATGCCACATCTAATAATATTTTACCAGAACAATGCCATATCTAATAATATTTTACCAGAACAATGACACATCTAATAATATTTTACTAGAGCAATGCCACATCTAATAATATTTTACCAGAACAATGCCATATCTAATAATATTTTACCAGAACAATGCCACATCTAATAATATTTTACTAGAGCAATGCCACATCTAATAATATTTTACCAGCACAATGCCATATCTAATAATATTTTACCAGAACAATGCCATATCTAATAATATTTTACCAGAACAATGCCACATCTAATAATATTTTACTAGAGCAATGCCACATCTAATAATATTTTATCAGAACAACGCCATATCTAATAATATTTTACCAGAACAATGCCACATCTAATAATATTTTACCAGAACAATGCCATATCTAATAATATTTTACCAGCACAATGCCATATCTAATAATATTTTACCAGAACAATGCCACATCTAATAATATTTTACCAGAACAATGCCACATCTAATAATATTTTACCAGAACAATGCCATATCTAATAATATTTTACCAGCACAATGCCATATCTAATAATATTTTACCAGAACAATGCCATATCTAATAATATTTTACCAGAACAATGCCACATCTAATAATATTTTACCAGAACAATGCCATATCTAATAATATTTTACCAGCACAATGCCATATCTAATAATATTTTATCAGAACAACGCCATATCTAATAATATTTTACCAGAACAATGCCACATCTAATAATATTTTACCAGAACAATGCCATATCTAATAATATTTTACCAGCACAATGCCACATCTAATATTTTACCAGAACAATGCCACATCTAATAATATTTTACCAGAACAATTCCACATCTAATAATATTTTACTAGAGCAATGCCACATCTAATAATATTTTATCAGAACAACGCCATATCTAATAATATTTTACCAGAACAATGCCATATCTAATAATATTTTACCAGAACAATGCCATATCTAATAATATTTTACCAGCACAATGCCACATCTAATATTTTACCAGAACAATGCCACATCTAATAATATTTTACCAGAACAATTCCACATCTAATAATATTTTACTAGAGCAATCCCACATCTAATAATATTTTATCAGAACAACGCCATATCTAATAATATTTTACCAGAACAATGCCATATCTAATAATATTTTACCAGAACAATGCCATATCTAATAATATTTTACCAGCACAATGCCACATCTAATATTTTACCAGAACAATGCCACATCTAATAATATTTTACCAGTACAATGCCACATCTAATAATATTTTACCAGAACAATGCCACATCTAATAATATTTTACCAGTACAATGCCACATCTAATAATATTTTACCAGAACAATGCCACATCTAATAATATTTTACCAGTACAATGCCACATCTAATAATATTTTACCAGAACAATGCCACATCTAATAATATTTTACTAGAGCAATGCCACATCTAATAATATTTTACCAGAACAATTCCACATCTAATAATATTTTACCAGTACAATGCCATATCTAATAATATTTTACCAGAACAATTCCACATCTAATAATATTTTACCAGTACAATGCCATATCTAATAATATTTTACCAGTACAATGCCATATCTAATAATATTTTACCAGTACAATGCCACATCTAATAATATTTTACCAGAACAATGCCACATCTAATAATATTTTACCAGTACAATGCCACATCTAATAATATTTTACCAGAACAATGCCACATCTAATAATATTTTACTAGAGCAATGCCACATCTAATAATATTTTACCAGAACAATTCCACATCTAATAATATTTTACCAGTACAATGCCATATCTAATAATATTTTACCAGAACAATTCCACATCTAATAATATTTTACCAGTACAATGCCATATCTAATAATATTTTACCAGAACAATGCCACATCTAATAATATTTTACTAGAGCAATGCCATATCTAATAATATTTTACCAGAACAATGCCACATCTAAT
Source organism: Tachypleus tridentatus (assembly GCF_004210375.1). Lineage (NCBI taxonomy): Eukaryota > Metazoa > Arthropoda > Merostomata > Xiphosura > Limulidae > Tachypleus > Tachypleus tridentatus. Next base: position 78,071,138 of record NC_134827.1, on the reverse strand, counting down.
AATATTTTACTAGAGCAATGCCACATCTAATAATATTTTACTAGAGCAATGCCACATCTAATAATATTTTACCAGCACAATGCCACATCTAATATTTTACCAGAACAATGCCACATCTAATAATATTTTACCAGTACAATGCCATATCTAATAATATTTTACCAGAACAATGCCACATCTAATAATATTTTACTAGAGCAATGCCACATCTAATAATATTTTACCAGAACAATTCCACATCTAATATTTTACCAGAACAATGCCACATCTAATAATATTTTACCAGAACAATGCCATATCTGATAATATTTTACCAGAACAATGCCACATCTAATAATATTTTACCAGAACAATGCCACATCTAATAATATTTTACTAGAGCAATGCCACATCTAATAATATTTTACCAGAACAATTCCACATCTAATATTTTACCAGAACAATGCCATATCTAATAATATTTTACCAGAACAATGCCACATCTAATAATATTTTACTAGAGCAATGCCACATCTAATAATATTTTATCAGAACAACGCCATATCTAATAATATTTACCAGAACAATGCCATATCTAATAATATTTTACCAGAACAATGCCACATCTAATAATATTTTACCAGAACAATTCCACATCTAATAATATTTTACTAGAGCAATGCCACATCTAATAATATTTTATCAGAACAACGCCATATCTAATAATATTTTACCAGAACAATGCCATATCTAATAATATTTTACCAGAACAATGCCATATCTAATAATATTTTACCAGCACAATGCCACATCTAATATTTTACCAGAACAATGCCACATCTAATAATATTTTACCAGAACAATTCCACATCTGATAATATTTTACTAGAGCAATCCCACATCTAATAATATTTTATCAGAACAACGCCATATCTAATAATATTTTACCAGAACAATGCCATATCTAATAATATTTTACCAGCACAATGCCACATCTAATATTTTACCAGAACAATGCCACATCTAATAATATTTTACTAGAGCAATGCCACATCTAATAATATTTTACCAGAACAATTCCACATCTAATATTTTACCAGAACAATGCCACATCTAATAATATTTTACCAGAACAATGCCATATCTAATAATATTTTACCAGAACAATGCCATATCTAATAATATTTTACCAGAACAATGCCACATCTAATAATATTTTACCAGAACAATGCCACATCTAATAATATTTTACTAGAGCAATGCCACATCTAATAATATTTTACCAGAACAATTCCACATCTAATATTTTACCAGAACAATGCCACATCTAATAATATTTTACCAGAACAATGCCATATCTAATAATATTTTACCAGAACAATGACACATCTAATAATATTTTACTAGAGCAATGCCACATCTAATAATATTTTATCAGAACAACGCCATATCTAATAATATTTTACCAGAACAATGCCATATCTAATAATATTTTACCAGCACAATGCCACATCTAATATTTTACCAGAACAATGCCACATCTAATAATATTTTACCAGAACAATTCCACATCTGATAATATTTTACTAGAGCAATCCCACATCTAATAATATTTTATCAGAACAACGCCATATCTAATAATATTTTACCAGAACAATGCCATATCTAATAATATTTTACCAGAACAATGCCATATCTAATAATATTTTACCAGCACAATGCCACATCTAATATTTTACCAGAACAATGCCACATCTAATAATATTTTACTAGAGCAATGCCACATCTAATAATATTTTACCAGAACAATTCCACATCTAATATTTTACCAGAACAATTCCACATCTAATATTTTACCAGAACAATGCCACATCTAATAATATTTTACCAGAACAATGCCATATCTAATAATATTTTACCAGAACAATGCCACATCTAATAATATTTTACCAGAACAATGCCACATCTAATAATATTTTACTAGAGCAATGCCACATCTAATAATATTTTACCAGAACAATTCCACATCTAATATTTTACCAGAACAATGCCATATCTAATAATATTTTACCAGAACAATGACACATCTAATAATATTTTACTAGAGCAATGCCACATCTAATAATATTTTATCAGAACAACGCCATATCTAATAATATTTTACCAGAACAATGCCATATCTAATATTTTACCAGAACAATGCCACATCTAATAATATTTTACCAGAACAATTCCACATCTAATATTTTACCAGAACAATGCCACATCTAATAATATTTTACCAGAACAATGCCATATCTGATAATATTTTACCAGAACAATGCCACATCTAATAATATTTTACCAGAACAATGCCACATCTAATAATATTTTACCAGAGCAATGCCACATCTAATAATATTTTACCAGAACAATTCCACATCTAATATTTTACCAGAACAATGCCATATCTAATAATATTTTACCAGAACAATGCCACATCTAATAATATTTTACTAGAGCAATGCCACATCTAATAATATTTTATCAGAACAACGCCATATCTAATAATATTTACCAGAACAATGCCATATCTAATAATATTTTACCAGAACAATGCCACATCTAATAATATTTTACCAGAACAATTCCACATCTAATAATATTTTACTAGAGCAATGCCACATCTAATAATATTTTATCAGAACAACGCCATATCTAATAATATTTTACCAGAACAATGCCATATCTAATAATATTTTACCAGAACAATGCCATATCTAATAATATTTTACCAGCACAATGCCACATCTAATATTTTACCAGAACAATGCCACATCTAATAATATTTTACCAGAACAATTCCACATCTGATAATATTTTACTAGAGCAATCCCACATCTAATAATATTTTATCAGAACAACGCCATATCTAATAATATTTTACCAGAACAATGCCATATCTAATAATATTTTACCAGCACAATGCCACATCTAATATTTTACCAGAACAATGCCACATCTAATAATATTTTACCAGAACAATGCCATATCTAATAATATTTTACCAGCACAATGCCACATCTAATATTTTACCAGAACAATGCCACATCTAATAATATTTTACCAGAACAATTCCACATCTGATAATATTTTACTAGAGCAATCCCACATCTAATAATATTTTATCAGAACAACGCCATATCTAATAATATTTTACCAGAACAATGCCATATCTAATAATATTTTACCAGAACAATGCCATATCTAATAATATTTTACCAGCACAATGCCACATCTAATATTTTACCAGAACAATGCCACATCTAATAATATTTTACTAGAGCAATGCCACATCTAATAATATATTACCAGAACAATTCCACATCTAATATTTTACCAGAACAATTCCACATCTAATATTTTACCAGAACAATGCCACATCTAATAATATTTTACCAGAACAATGCCATATCTAATAATATTTTACCAGAACAATGCCACATCTAATAATATTTTACCAGAACAATGCCACATCTAATAATATTTTACTAGAGCAATGCCACATCTAATAATATTTTACCAGAACAATTCCACATCTAATATTTTACCAGAACAATGCCATATCTAATAATATTTTACCAGAACAATGACACATCTAATAATATTTTACTAGAGCAATGCCACATCTAATAATATTTTATCAGAACAACGCCATATCTAATAATATTTTACCAGAACAATGCCATATCTAATAATATTTTACCAGCACAATGCCACATCTAATATTTTACCAGAACAATGCCACATCTAATAATATTTTACCAGAACAATTCCACATCTAATATTTTACCAGAACAATGCCACATCTAATAATATTTTACCAGAACAATGCCACATCTAATAATATTTTACCAGAACAATTCCACATCTAATATTTTACCAGAACAATGCCACATCTAATAATATTTTACCAGAACAATGCCATATCTAATAATATTTTAATCTTTTTTTTAATCACAGAAGGATAAATAAATATGTTTAATTTTTTGCAATTACTGTTTATTTCACGATAATTCTTTTACTAATACGTCAAACCTTTACATAAATATCGACACTGCATTCAAGAAGAAAACTAAATATTTGTCGATATGATTATTTTACAGAATCCTGCAGTTCTCCTGTTATCTTAATAGTGCAATGTTTCATAACATCATTTTATAAGTATTATTAGCACGACAGTAGGGTTGGTGTGAAAGATAAGAATCGAGGACTACAGAGACAAGTGGGTGTAATAGGGTATTTCCTCTTGAAGTATTAAATAACAGGCGACGGAGAATGTTGTTTGTAAAAATAATTTCGATACTTTATGAGTGTCCTCATTTGATGGACTACGTGCTTTGGTAAACGTGAAGTAAAGTTTACCACATACTGTTCGTGTTGTGTCGTGGGGATCATGGAGTTGGTTCGATAGGATTTCTTTGAAATATCATAATTTTGGGATTGTTTTGTTATTAGCACATTAAAAGCGATCTTAGTTATTTCTTTGCTGTTGATAATTTTATAGTTTATATAAAGCATTTTTCAGGATATGTAATGTGTGAAACATTAAATTAGATATTAAACTTTCTAACGACATCTTTTATCTCTGTAACATTTGAGATTTATTATAGAATATACATTTTCAACAGTCTAGTTTTATATATGTAACATTTCAGACGTCTTTACAAAGGACTTCTTTTAAATTTCAGACTTATTATAGATTGTGAATTTTATCGTTTTGTTATTACTTCTAAACTGCGAGGGTATATACATTAAGTTCACGGAAATATGATTATAAACACACGGCTTTATTTTGTTTTAGGTTTTCGTGATATAATAATTTGCTTTGTTAATCCAGCTTCTTTATAACTATGTTTGAAGAAATCATTATTTTGTTCGTTGTTGATCTAATGATTTAAAAGAGAATTTATCGAGATATATACGTATATGTATAATATATTGGATTTTTTTATTTCCTTTAGTAACACTACAGTGTTAGAATTACCTAACGGTTCAGTGATAGTTTTTATTTATTTTATGTCTTCCATTAGGTATGGATACGAGTATTACTTTGTGGCAGTTTCTACTCGAGTTGCTGCTTAGCGACCAGTACAATCATATTATAACATGGACAAACAATTCAGGGGAATTCAAATTGGTGAATTCAGAAGAGGTGGCTCATATGTGGGGGCTCCGAAAGAACAAATTGAATATGAATTACGACAAGCTTAGCCGTGCTCTGAGATACTATTATGATAAAAACATTATTAAAAAGGTATTAGGCCAAAAATTCGTTTATCGTTTTGTGTCGTTCCCTGACGTCGTGAAAACCGAAAACAAAATTCCTTTCCGTATAAAAATGGAGAACATCAGAAAATCAGGTGGAGCCATTTCCCAAAGTCTCTTTCTATCAGTACCACACACAAAAATCTCTTCTGAAAGTGAAATGGATCCTTCTCACCAACATGATGTCCCATTAGTCCCAGGAGAAGATGGTGAAAAGAAAACCAGTAATACGGAAAGAAGGAAGTGCAGTGCTTCACTTCCTGTGATTCATATATCACCACTCGTAAACACTTTAACGTCGAGGGAAACTGGGGTTAAGAGGTCAAACGAAGAAGAATGCCCACAAATGGAACAAATTCGAAATGACATCACCGAGGACAGATTTTCTTTTATTCCGCAAACTAAAAGGATGAAAGTAGAACAAAGATCAAACACCAAGACGACATCTTTAACCTCACCAGTTACCGGTGATCCAGTTACATCTTCTTCAGTAGTGGTTTCATCAACTTCTAAAACAAAACTAAAACCACCACCTATATTACCTGTTCCGTGTAATTCATCAAATTCTCGAAGGTTGTCCGAGAACGGACTTGTTTCTCTTCAAACTCCAGTAGTTACGTTCAGCAGTCCATATTTACCACAGGGTAAAAGTGCATTGATACCTTTACCGATTTGGAGTCCTTTAAGTCCCACCGACCTCACAAGTCCGTGTCATTCTTCTCGGATAACGACCCACTTTCAGTTCCCTCCTAATGCCACTGCTTTGAGACTTACGCCTTATTCCCCTCTGACCCAGTATTTCTCAAATCCATTCTCTCCTTTTGATGAAAACAAGGTATTAAAAACCACCCCGATATCTGTTGAACAGTGACTTAAGGTGAAATGGATCAATTTTATAGTCCGTCTCTAAATCTTTCTCACTTTTTTGACTTTGCTCATAAATCCATTCATATTTCTCGTTTGCGCCCGTGTTTGTACGGCTCCGGAATCAAATAATAAAAATATTGTGCATTGACAAGTGCAACCAATGGAGGTAATAAAAGGTAAAGAATAAGGTGGTTATAAGTGTAAACAATGGAGGTGACGAAGGTAAAGAACAAGGTGATTATAAATGTAATCAATGGAGGTGACGAAAGTAAAGAACAAGGTGGTTACATAGTGATTTGTGTTGTAACTTTGGGTTTACTCTGTTGTTTCTAAGAAATTTCGCGTTCAGTAAATTTCGATTTCTTTTCATACGATTGTGTACTTTATCGATAAACACTGTATCGAAGAAAATTTGTGTATGTGCACCATGTGCCTGTGCTAGGCAGACACCATAACGTATTATCAAATAAATCCACGTACAGTATATAACTACTGCATTTTAAAGTGAATAATATGTAAAGTGAGACAATTTATTAATTAATGAAAATATCTAGATAATATACTACATAAAATTACAAGTCACGGTTCAAAACAAAGCTGTTGATGTAGTCACTGTTTCGCTACATTTATGACTGACATATATTCTACCGAGAAAATTTAATTTTCAAATGAAAACTGACACTTTGTCAAACAATATAGTGTTGTCAGAACGCTATAGTTCAACTTCACGTTCAACAACCAATGAAAACGTTGCAGTTAAAAGGTTATGATGAATGATGTATAATTCTGGCATAACATCGAACAGGTAACGTAATTAATCCAACATAGCGTAGGAATAAGTGTGAATGTCATTCATTTTTAAAAGAGGCAACAATATTCCTCTTTCTCTCTGAAAATAGACCGGCATGGCCAGGTGGTTAAGACACTCGACTTGTAATCTGAGGGTCGCGGGTTCAAATCCCCGTCACACCAAACATGCTCGGCCTTTCAGCCATGGGGGGCATTATAATGTGACGATCAGTCTAACTATTTGTTGGTAAAAATGTAGCCCAAAAGTTGGCGGTGGATGGCGATGACTAGTTGCCTTCCATCTAGTCTTACACTGATAAATTAGGGACGGCTAGCGCAGATAACTTTCGAGCAGCTTTGCGCAAAATTCAAAACAAACAAACAAACTTTCTGAGGAAAAAACCTAAAATGTGTCGAGTTATCAGCGGGAAAAGATATATGTTATATCGATTTTGTTTTTAAATAATTGTCTACGTAATTTTAACTCTAAATGTATCATAATAAGAGTCATAAGAACATATCTTCTGCTATTCTATGTCATATGGCGTGAATAAACTTTACACGTTGTAATCAGATATTTACGAACTTCTCTTCAAAAGTATAGGTTTCAGTGTTCACAACAAGATGAAGAGACTGGTCTTAGACTTTAATGTCAGTAGTAATAAAATCGTGCCTTTGTGACTCGGAAAGGAAAGGTATATTGAAGGATTTTTTTTAAATAAATGCCTTGTGTATGTATTTTCAGTGTCGGTTTTGACAGTATTCTCTGTAGGTGTATACGTGAAACTGTTATTTTGTAACTGTTATTGTATAAATATTAAAGGTTTCGTAATAGATGGGGCCAAAGAACCTACAAACTTTGGGTAGAACCGGGCAATCAATTTTAAAGAATATTTCGATACCCCCATAGCCACAACACGGATAACCCGTTGTATGGATATGTGTTTAACAATTAAAAATAAATAGAGAGAGAGAAAACTTTAAAATATATAGTAGTGTAACCTTCACTTGTGTTGTGGTTTGTCCTGAAAGATTCCACTCGGATTAGATTATTACGTTCCAAACATTGCAAGCAAAAAAAACGACAAAATCCTATGCTAAGAGGGTTGCTTGTTGACTGATTTATCAACGCATACTAGTCTAACCGATCGTATTGTGTTTTCTATATTATATCACGGACCAATACTGACTGTGGGTATGTCTTACTATTTAAGTATACATGTATATATATATATATATTTTAGAGAATATTAAAACCGATAGAGTTTAGTAAATTAAAACAAATCAAAAGAACTGCGTTAAAAACAACAAATCCAAATGTCTGACTAGCTATATTAGTTTATTATAACCAAAAACAAGTCGAAACAAAATAAAAAACGCTGCACTAATTTAAAGGATTCCAGCTATAATGTGGGATACAAAATATATTACAGGTTTTGGAGATGACTGAAAAACTAGGACCCGCATTACGGTGGGGATACACTGTCTATCAGTCTTAACCTCCATACCAGTCTCACATAAATAAAGTCCAGGAATAGCAATAGAAATAAAAATAATATATATAGGAAGTAGGAGAGCGAGATGGGGGTGCTCCAGCACACAACATCTATATCACCCTTCACTGCCTGAAGACTGTCGTACAACCTGAAACATCCGTCAACAAACGAGGAATGTTTAAACCTAATTAAGACAATGTAAGTTTAATAGCAAATAAATATTTCAAAGTTAAAACTTGAACATGAACTTTATCTCCAATTTTTAACGTTATAACAAAGTTTCTCCATAAACAGCACTTGCTTTACGTCTGCCAACAAATAACAAAATTGATGTGATCCCATCCTTGAACACCTACATCTCATTGACCGTGAGAAAAGCATGGTTATTTGAGGCCCGGCATGGCCAGATGGTTAAGATACTCGACTCATAATCCGAGAGTCGCGGGTTCGAATCCCCGTCACACCAAACATGCTCGCTCTTTCAGCCGTGTGGGCGTTATAGTGTGAGTCAATCCCACTATTCGTTGGTAAAAGAGTAACCCAAGAGTTGGCGGTGAGTGGTGATAACTATTTGCCTTCTTTCTAGTCTTACACTGTTAAATTATGAACGGCTAGCGCAGATAGTTCTCGTGTAGCCTTACGCAAAATTCAAAACAAACCAAACCAAATGGTTGTTTCAGAAACAATCCAACAACTTTTACACTTGGACCTGGAATCCATTCAAAATATTCTATGTTGTCTTAAACGTGAAACTACCAAGATTTTTGAGATGGTGTAGGAATAATTCAACAAAAAGAAATGGGGTTAAATTTAATTTTGACCACTGAGGGCATTCACCATAGTTCATAGAGTTCATTAGATACACAATTCGGCTGAGATGGCCCAGTAGACTCAAAGGAGTTAGGATGGAAACAAACACACATTTCATCTTTATATATATATAGATGTTACTCTTGTTTTATTAGAAATATATATACATTGTTTCCCTTGCTTTCTCTGTATGGTATTTCATATTATGATAATAAAACAATAATTTTGACTTCAAACAGCTTGTTTTGTGTTGTTTAAAAGTATTTTAAGTTCGGTTGCTTAGTTGATGAATTATGTATACTTTCATATTTATTCATATTAATTATATACATTTTTAAACTTGAATATTGTTGGTTAAACTAACCTAAATAATCAAGAAAACTGTCAGTTATTTTGACCAACCAAGTCACGAAACATTTGTATACTTTTCAATCTGCTGTATAATTGTATCTGTTACCCCTTATTGATGTCATAATTATTTCTACCCTAAACCATGTATTTGTACAGACGTTTGTCTAATTTATAAGTCACCTTTTAAATTTATATTTTGAAAGAAAGCGCATTAACTCTTTCATTGCCATGAAAAAATTATGTTTATTTATGTTACCTGGAGCACTGCTATGCGAGTTTGGAGTTTTGTTTATTTATGTTACCTGGAGCACTGTTATGCGAGTTTGGAGTTTTGTTTATTTATGTTACCTGGAGCACTGCTATGCGAGTTTGGAGTTTTGTTTATTTATGTTACCTGGAGCACTGCTATGCGAGTTTGGAGTTTTGTTTATTTATGTTACCTGGAGCACTGCTATGCGAGTTTGGAGTTTTGTTTATTTATGTTACCTGGAGCACTGCTATGCGAGTTTGGAGTTTTGTTTATTTATGTTACCTGGAGCACTGCTATGCGAGTTTGGAGTTTTGTTTACCACCATCAAAAAATAATAATTTCCTTCACACGTTCCAAAATTTATCAGTTTCAAATTTTAATGTAGATAAAATTAAAATTTAAAACACCTGTCTTTTCTTGTATCAATATCTTATTATTTAAAAACAAAACTAAACCCTAGAATTTCGTGTAAATCGTTCAGTTTCATTGTATTCAGGAAAAGGTTCGTAATGTTTTAGAAAAAGACACGCCCTCTTTTCCCAATACCCTTTGAGCACTGCTGTTACTTAGAACGACATCGCCTCTCGTAACATCGTATAACCTAATGCGTACGTGTGGTTCAAGATGCATACAATCTGTGTGCTGTTGAGAAATAGTGGAGTAAAATATTCCTGCACGTGAAACCCCTCACGAAATTACAGACAACCAAACGAACCGGGTTTGATTACAGAACTATGTAGGCGAAACGAAAAATGAGATTGTAACGAGTTTCTGTGAAGAGGGTGTGTGTTTTCTTATAGCTGAGCCACATCGGGCTGAGTCCCCCGTGTGGAATGAAACATCTAATTTTAGTGTTGCAAATCCGTAGACTTACCGTTGTACCAGTGGGGTACTTTGGTTAGTTTTGTTTGTTTTGGATTTCGCGCAAAGCTACACGAGGACTATTTGCACTAGCCGTCCCTAATTTAACAATGTAAGACTACAGGGAAGGCAGCTAGTCATCATCACCCACCTTCAACTCTTGGGCTTCTCTTTTACTAACGAATAGTGGGATTGACCGTAACATTATAACGACCCCACAGCTGAAAGGGCGAGCATGTTTGATGCGAGGGGATTCAAACCCGCGACCCTCAGATTACGAGTCGAGCGCCTTAATATATCGTAACAAATGTATTAATATTACATGCGACCTATGAAAAATATTCTCATAAACTCTCAAGATTGGACGTTCGCAAAAACAAACAAACAAATAAACTGGGATTCATAAAAAATCAAGACATACACAGAAATAAACGGGCAACAAATAGCAGGCTGGGTTTTGAATTTCAGAAAAATCAGGATCAGGGCCACGTCAAAGCATTTGTGGGCCGTGGGCAGAATATAAACTAGCTTTCACAGAAAACACCGTATAATTTGATAAACTGAATTTATTAGTGAAAAACATTAAGGAAATAAAAATATATATTTATTTTTAAAAACTGGTTCATTATTATTATTATTTTAGTGTCTATTATTACACTCACAACAATGGGCCTTGGATATCTGCCTCCTTCACCCAGTAGATAAAAAGGCCCTGATTAGGGTATAATATTTACAAGTTTATAAAACGAATTTTAGGATCCTATTCACGTGGATAGAATACTATTTGTTCAAAATTTTATCCCACGTGATCATGTTATCGTTGTTTTTCTCATTGCAAATAATTTAATCCACCTTCAAAAGCTTAACTGATTAAAATAATTTTTGAATTTTCACTTCGGCTCTTGTAATTTAAAATGTAGAGTCGATTGCATTTACAACATTCCTGATCATGTAATACCATCCGGTGCCCATTACTCATTTGTAACTAGTTTTATTTTCGAAGTTATTACTATCTTTTGTTGTATGTTTTGTGTTTCTTTTAGTACCACGCTAGTACAGCGGTAATTCTTCGGACTTACAACGGTAAAATCAGGGGTTCGGTGGACACAGTAGATATGGCTTTGCTATTATGAAACACACACATATTTCATCTATTTCCCAGCGATGAAACAAATAATTGTAAAAATTAATTTTTGTAATAAAAATACAAAATATTCTTCATGTGAACGTTCAGTTTATATTTATAAAATTTTATTGTACCTTATTTTAGGTCTTTATTGTTTATATTGAACACAGAAGTTTTGCTAGATCTGCCAAATTAACTTTTAACCTTTGGAAGGAAAAAACATAATGCTTTAAAAGCGCTTGGAAGTGCATTTACAGAAAGCGTAATAAATTAAACAAAATTATAAAATGATTTGTTTCTAATAGAGTAAAACCGTTTATCTATTATGATAAGGAATTCTTACTAATTTACAGACTTCAAACGCTAAAATCCGAGGTTCGATTTCACAGAGAGCCACGTTGTATAGTTTTGCACTAAAATAAAAAGAACAAATTCCAAAGTACAATATACAATTCGCCAATATTTACAAAAGTCTAGGTGTAGCCTAATGGTTAGTGTGTTGTGACTGCGAATCCGGAGGTTCATTTGTTCGCGGCCCGTTCTCATAAAAACGTGCAATAAAAGTAGCACTCATTTCGAAAGTTGACAGTTGATGTTGTTAACTTCCCTCTTGTTTATCAGTTAGAAATCACAAATGACTATGCGCTGATGTCCCTTTTTGTAAAACTGCCTGAAAATACTGAAAAAGCAAAAAACAAAATCAGAATTTAAGTAATTGTTAGATTCCTATTTGCTGCGTCTTCCCAAGAAGTAGGCAAACGGAAGGATTGATATAGAAATCGATACTGTTAATAATGAACCACTGTTCACTAGATTAAGGATACACATTGTATTTGCCAAAACGTTTATTTTATAATACTCCGCTAATTTTCTGGCGTTAGTTGTGTTTGTTTGTTAGTATCATGTCCCATGAACTTAATAACTTCTGGACTTATATGGTCAAGTACTATATTACTACACCTTTATTCCTTCAAGCAGTTTGAAGTCAGAAGTAGCCTCGTGGGTAGCATGATGGGCTGAAGGGTGAAAGGTCCAAAATTCGAGCCGCGGTACTGCCAAATTCGCTTTGCACTTTCAGCTTAGAGTGTGTTATAAGAACAACAGTAAATTCCGTCATTTGGTTCTAAGAGTGGTAGAAGGTGCTACTGGCGCTGGTTTCACTTTAAACAGTATTTCAAAATTAAAAACAGCTAAATCTAAACCTTAAGAGTCTTTAGTACAGTTGTTTAGCACATGTGTCGTATAAGATGACGTCCAGATAGGAAAAAAAACCAACAGTTGTAAACCTATTGTCATTTAATGGTTATATATATATATATATATTGAGTAACAATATTGAATTTTAACAACATTTAGTAACAATACTGAATAATGGTAAATAAACGTATCCGTGAAACAAAAATGTAGGAAGAAGAAACGAATATTTGCTCATATGTTACTAGTGTCAAAAAATGGTGAAGTCATTACTATTTCAAGTTAAGGACAACGACAACATATGGAAACCAATTATCAAGGAAATGTTAAGCCTTTTCACAAATTATGAACAACTTGTGATAGATGTATATTTCTTTTTAAGTTTCATAGAAAATCTAATCAATGAAAGCATACGATTTAAGTAAGAGTAAACAAAGTATTTATCTGTTGGTTGTTTTTTTATGAACTTTAATCGGATTTTCGTCTTTTCTGAACATCAGCCATCTTTTATGCTATAAACACTATAAATTGCAGAGACAACACGTGTATGAGCTCCACTTGTGGTAATCCATGAAACATATGATTTTCTGTGTATGTGTAATAATACTCTTCAAATTTTTGGAAAAACAAATCGCCAACCAGGAAAATGTTAAATTTCTTTATTGCAAAGCGAGAAGCATGATAGCCAAACATTTCCTTATTCAGGGATGATTTGTAGGATCTCAAGAAGGAAGGCATATTTGTCGGAAGTGCTCGATTTATCATGTTGTGACCTATCTTGTGTTAGTTCTAACTGTCATCAGTTTGTTTATTGATATTTCACATCAATGGATCGTTTAGTTTTTGAATTTCGAGCAAAGCTACACGAGGGCTATTTGCGGTAGCCGTCCCTATTTTGCAGTTTAAGACTAGAGGGAAGGCAGCTGGTCATCACCACCCACCGCTAACTCTTGGGCTACTCTTTTACCAACGAATAGTGGGTTTGACCGTCACATTGTAACGCCCCCACGGCTGAAACCAGGATTCGAACCCGCGACCCTCAGATTACGAGTCGAACGCCTTAACCCACCAGGCCATGCCGGCCCATCAGTGAGGAAGAAATAGTGAAATTTGTTTTGTAAGTAAACAGAGAAAATTTAAGAACGTATTAGTAATTTCCTAGAACCAAATGCTTTTATTGCCTCGAGGAAATATAGTGTGAAAATAGTAAATATTTATGGAATTATTTTTTCACCAGAATTTTGATTTCCGTTATTGGTAATTTCTAACCGAACGATACTTGTATTTAAAACTATTGACTAGAGGTGGGAGGGAGGGGGAACTAGTTACAAGTACTCGCTGCTTTTGTTATTTTTTACACAAGAAGATGGGGTTGATTGTCACTCTTTTAACGAGACTATATCTGAAAGTGTGTCCGTTTTCAGTGACATGATCCTTCAGTATACTTAATTATACATTCTATTATTTATGGTGTATTTGGTATTATCATGTAATATTACATTTTGACATGATCTGTTTGTCTTAAAGAAAAATCATTTTTTATAATATATAATATGTAATTCCGCATGGTCCGCGAAAGTGTTCTGTTCCACGAGTAAACAAAACCAAAATTAAGAGTAACAAATATTTTTATTTCTTGCTTTTCAAGTTCATATGTCATGCTGTGTTGTAACATACAGAGTACACATTTTAGTGATTTTGACTGCGTGACAGACAACACACTGCTGTATAATGGTGCGAGTGGTTAAAGTAGCTAACCCCTCCAGGTAGCCGCCAAGGTAAAATTAAATACAGTTCACAAAACGGCATTTTATTTTTAAGACCGATTTCGTTCGAACTATATGGCTACAAGCATGACAGATAGTTTTAGATAAATTATTATAAAAGAAACCACCTCTGCAGAACTTATAACAACAAAATACGTTGCGTATAGGAAACAGCTGTGATTACAGAAATTGCATTGTTTTTGTCCAATATCTGCAATGAACGTTCTCTTTCTTTTCAATTCGACCAAAGTATTGATTTTACTAAGAACAAATATCACACACGTGGCTACAAATAATTCTTCATGTTGTTTTCGTCTGCTAGTATGTTTTGACTAAGTTTTCGTCAATATTGATATAACATATCAGAAGAACCTGCGTTTAATTACCATTGAAAATGTTATAAAATGTGACTTTTATTCTATTAGTTGTGACCAAGAACGACAGAGGACATTTTCTGGCATTATTTTCATAAAATTGCTTGAAAGTTAGCATATCTTGTCTTGTTACGTACACACTATACGCTCATTTTCAACACTATGGACACTATTCCGAAAATACATGAATTGTCTTACAGTTGTTAAACATTTTGACTCTACAGGAAGTAATATTCTGTTTAACGTTTATTACGACTCTGCCTTTGTTCATCAGTAAGTCGGAGAGCTTATAACGCTATAAATTGGGCTCCGATAACCGCGGTGGGTAAAGCAGAGGTAGCCCATTGTGTAGCTTTGTGCAGAGCGAACAAACAAAGAAACTATCGTTAGCCGTTAATAACAAGTTTTATATTTAACACCGAGAAGCAATTAGAGAAATGGAAAAAAATGAAAAGGAAAAACAAGGTAACGGAAATCAAGAGTAGCAGATAGCAAACAGTAAGGACAGGGGAACGGTATGTACAATATATAGAAACAAATAACAACAATGACATAAAATACTAAAATAACAATGAAAATGAAATAGGAAGAGCAGTAAAAAAAATAGCCAGAAAGAACAATGAGAAACGGGAGAGTAGGAACAGCTGAAGGAATGACAAGTGTAGGGAAGAGGCTTACACAGAGATAAGTAAAGTAATAAATAGAAGTGTAGGGAAGAGGCTTACACAGAGGTAAAGTAATAAATAGTAAATACAGAGATAAGTATTAATATAGAAGTGTAGGGAAGAGGCTTACACAGAGATAAGTAAAGTAATAAATAGAAGTGTAGGGAAGAGGCTTACACAGAGATAAGTAAAGTAATAAATAGAAGTGTAGGGAAGAGGCTTACATAGAGATAAGTAAAGTAATAAATAGACAAATAAAGTAATAAATAGACAAAAATAATAATAAAAAGATACGGGAGTGGGGGAGGTAAGCAAAGTGAAACAGGAGAAAAATATAAAAACAAACAAACAATAAAAGTAAAAATAAACATAATGTTTATTTGTTTGTTACGTTCTGCGCAAAGTTACTCCATAGGCTATCTGCATTAGTTGTCCCCAATTAAAAATGGACAGATTAGATGGAAGGCAACGAGTCAACATCACCCACTGCCAGTTCGTGAACCACTTTGATGGAGCAGTGGAATTCGTCGTTACACTTGAACGCCCTCTAGGCTAAAAGGGCGAGAACGATCGCTGATGGAATTAAAAAATGCGACCCATAGGTTGTTTGCCGAGTGCCCTAACCACCATGCAAAAAGAAAGAAAAAGGAAATTGGTTTGAATTTCGCACAAAGCTACACGAGGGCTATCTGCGCTAGCTGTCCCTCATTTGGCAGTGTAAGACTAGAAGGAAAGCAGCTAATCATCATCATCCACCGCCAACTCTTGGGCTACTTTTTTACCAACGAATATGGGATTGGCCGTCAGATTATAACGCCCCCACGGCTGAAAAGGCGAACATGTTTCGTGCGACGGGGATGCGAACCCCTGACCCTCAGATTACGAGTCGCACACCTTAACCCACCTGGCCATGCCGGGCCACATATGACATGGAATAGCAGAAGATATATTCTTATGACTCTTATTATGATACATTCAGAGTTAAAATTACGTAGAAAATTATTTAAAAACAAAATCGATATAACATCTTATTGATATATCTTTTCCCTCTGAAAAATCGACACATTTTAGGCTTCGTTTTTGTAGTTTTTTCAGTGAGTTTGTTTGTTTTGGATTTCGCGCAAAGCCACACGAGGACTATTTGCACTAGCCGTCCCTAATTTAACAATCTAACACTATAAGGAAGGCAGCTAGTCATCATCACCCACCGCCAACTCTTGGGATACTCTTTTACTAACGAATAGTGAGATTGACCGTAACATTATAACGACCCTACGACTGAAAGGGCGAACACGTTGTGTGTGACGGAGATTCGAACCCATAACCCTCGAGTTGAGTGCCTTAACCACCTGGCCATGTGGGGCCGAAAAAGAAAATAGAAAGAAGGAAAGCAAATAATGGGAAAACAAAAAAGTGTTAAAAACGTGAATATGAAGTACAACGTATTTAACGTACATTTATAAAACAACATAGAAGCCATGTTTGATTTTGATATTAAAGTACAAACAAGGAGAGATACATACGAGGAATAGCTCACACAGTTTAATTAATACTGTTATAAATTAATTAAATATTACCTGTAATTTCCGAGCAAAACAACTATATCAATATCTGCTATGCTTAGTGCCGCCCTCTAGTAACAACGTTTTAAGTTAGATATTGTTAACATGTCATATTCTCATTGTGGTTCGTCGTTACATTTCTAATTGTAACTTTACGATATTTGTGCTCATTATGGACATCATTTTTACTTAAAAAAAATCAACAACGCTTCTAGTCGATGTAAGTAAATAATTTGTTTTATCTAAATTACATTATTATGTATACATTTCTTTCTTACTTAAGACTGTCAATACCAGGCCTAATAATAAAGATGTAGACAGTTGACTAAACACAAAACATTTTATTTTAAAAATTCGAACGTTTCGGAATACGTTTATTCCATCTTCAACGAAATTTGAAAATAGCGATGCAAAGATATTTATTATCTAATGCTAACCACTAATCTTTTGATAATGGGTAAAGTGGTCAACGGACAGGAAAGAACTAAAACAGGGACGACAGAAACACAACAACGGATTATAAAATATATTACGAAGCAGTTGACCTTCGAGTGCGCAAATGTATAATAATTTTAGGCTTAGTGAGGTTTGTAAATCGTTAAGTAGGCCAGTCTTAAGCTGAAAGTAAACTTTCTTTAATGTACCTTTCAGTGCCGACGATCCCACAGTAATGAGAGAAATCATTATATGAATTATTTTAATCTGTGGTTTCAACAGAATATACAACACACGTTCATGCTATTCCACACTGGCCAAGACAATGATCGTAGTACCTGTGGATTTCTGTCTAATTGTGCTATTTAAACGGGCGCTGGGAAACTGTCATCCTCGGTTACTAGATGGATTATAGAAAGCCTACAGGGATGCGTGGTGTTGTTGGATATCATAACCCTATGACGGAGCCTTTTGCAACGAAAACAACGCTTCAGGACTGTTTTAAAGAAGCAGAATCATTAGATAAGACTGATAGTGCATGGCCTCCATGATGAGGAGAAACCCACTTAGAGTAAAAATGTATTTTTAAAGGCTGCTTGTATGGGAATTAAAACTTGAAAAAAAATAAAGTACAGAACAATGTTTTGACCTTCTTAGGTCATTTTCAGGTTAAAAAAAAGTTTGCCGAAATGTGCCCAAGAACGGTCAGTTTGTTGACTGGCTGCTTTTCTCCTATAGTCTATCACTTTATAGTTAAATTACGTCTCGAGTAATGTTGCGCAAAATTTAACAAATGAAACAAGAAACAGCAACAACACCTATCGGAAAGAGATGGAACTAATACAATGACATCTAGCCATATTGCATCTCCGAAAAGGGGTGGAGGATGATCAACTGACAAACATAGCAAGAATTGTCTGTTTAAGGCATTTTTTGTAGTTTTCTTAAGTAAAACACTGGAAATACCGGTTGCATTTGAAACTCTATTCGTCTAGTTCACCATTATAAATAATTCTATAAAAACTTAAGGAATGAATAAAAACAGGAATTTTTTTTTTTTTGAATTTAATTTTTGTTACTACCGTTCGCGAGTGTAACTACTTACTTATCATGTAAGGACGTCATCAATTAGCAATGTTATGTCTACATTAACTCTTATAGAAACATTACGGAGACAATACCAAAATTCCACTAAATTATCCCCAAACATTTGTCCTCGGGTGGGACAGCGGTAGGCCTAAGGAGTTACAATGCTAAAATCCGGCGTTCGATCCATGTGGACATAGCAGGTAGTCCAAATAAACAATATGAAGTAGTTCTTTTGAGTACGCTGTGTTGAAATAACAGACGGATTTATGTTGTTCTAATGTTACCTATGTCAATAAGAACGATTTCAAGCACAAGAATTCTTCTAGAACAATCTAGAAATAAAATACGTAACATAGTAAATATCTATTTAACAACCATAAAGATTTAACTCATCTGTTCTACCGTGTATTTTTCCTGCTTCTCGACATAACTGTTTCATTTCGGTAGTATTCCAGTTGCCATACGCTTCTCTATTCAATTCGAAAACTGTGTACTGTAAACATAATTTGAATCTCAAATATCGATACAGTTGCCACCTGGTAAAGTAAATATGAAATTATGCAAGTAATATTTACTAATAAAAGTTCAAACAATTCTCACTTCCTTCCTTATTTATAACAAAAATAATTTAGTAACGTTGTATTTATAGTAATGTATATATATTTATACAGTCAATTAAAACGTACTACAGTAAACTATTCATAACTTGTAGCACTTCTTAAATTCAACAATATTTACTAGTGTCATCTAGTGAGATAAATATAAACCATAATTCACTGAAATTATTCGTAAGTGATTCAAACTGAAATGTAATCATTATCCATATAGAATTGTGAATCATGTATTAGCGTGTCTACAGTGATGGGAAAAGTTTCAATGTGCCATCATATTACCTCCTATGAGAGAAATGGTTTAAAATTATATGGTCATTTTCCAGCCTTTATCTTTCATAATAAACTGTGAAAAAGGTTTTGGTCCCTTACGTTCCATCATTAACGAAACAATTAAACCTAAAATGCGATTTTTTTAACTGCAGATAACGCCAAAAGGTTTATAAACATTTCTTAATGAAATTAAAAATTTTGCAAGGATATGAGGAACTCGAGACGTTTTTTTTTAAATGGGAATTTATAAGTTGAATATTCTCGAAGAAACTGCAGTAAACATTATAAACTCTGGTTATAAAACTGACAGTTTTGTGTTTTCACGGCCCGGCATGGCCAAGCGTGTTAAGGCGTGCGACTCATAATCTGAGGGTCGCGGGTTCGCATCCCCGTCGCGCCAAACATGCTCGCCCTTTCAGCCGTGGGGGCGTTATAATGTGACGGTCAATCCCATTATTCGTTGGTAAAAGAGTAGCCCAAGAGTTGGCGGTGGGTGATGATGACTAGCTGCCTTCCGTCTAGTCTTACACTGCTAAATTAGGGACGGATAGCACTCGAATAGCTTTGTGCGAAATTCCAAAATAATTTGTGTTTTCAGTGTAGCAAGGTTGATTCATTTTAGACCAACTATTACAGAGCTAAAGCTACCTGGTGTAATATATTTGTAAATATATTTTTCAATATTATTTTGGTTTCTGGAACTGTACGAGAGATACCAAAAGTTGGGCCTTTGATTATCTGCTTAAATGTTCATGTATATTTAAAATTGGTCAGGCGTGACCATTAGTTAGCTTGCCCAAACTTTAAATGGTTGTCGCAAAATCGCTCATCGCAGCTTGAAGACTTGGGTGCGTTAAATGAGTTATGATTGAATCAACTTAGAGTAGTCCACGAGTTGTTGTTGTTGGTGGTGGTAGGTATGCCTAACTCTTTAGCTTTAATCTGGTCATATTAAAATTAGGGTTTGGTTTGTTATGAATTTTGCGCAAAGCTATACGAGGGCTATCTGGGCTAGTCGTTTCTAATTTAGCAGTGTAAGACTAGAGGGAAAGCAGCTAATCATTACCACACACCAACAGCTCTTTAGCTACTCTTTTACAAACGAATAGTGGAATTGACTATTACATTATAACATTCCAACGGCTGAAAGGGCGAATATGTTTGGTGTGTCGGGGATTCGAACTTGCGACCCTCAGATTACGAGTCGAGTGCCTTAATCACCTCACCACGCCGGTCCACACTCTTAGGCCATTATAAAAAATAGTGCAACTCTGTGTCACTACTATAAAGCATCCATGGTTTCAAAATGAGGAATAAAACTTTCCAACAACGTGACGCAAAGTATGGAGCCTCAAGTCCACAGTTCGGCAATCTACGCCTGACTAAATAAATGAGGTTGAAGCCAGTATTAGCCAAGAATTATTAGGTTAAACCCGATTTTATATTAGTGGGTTAAACAGACTCCATTTAAAGTCATGTACGTGTGATATATTGTTCTGTAATCATAAATATATGGTTCGTTTGTAAAGAGTTGTCCACAAGCGGCGGATGGTGTTTCTATCTGCTTTTTTTTGTTCATCATTTCTAACTTAGAAATGGGTAGCTTTGTGTTATCAAATAATCAAGCAATGTTTACTTAGATGTTTTCGCCCTTGTGATAGTTATTATTGATAAAAAGGTTGCTAAGAGACATTATTTTTTCTAGATTACATACGATTCTGTTAAACTAGTTATATCTATATATGTTATTTCTACTTGTACTGTTTTTCGGATATATAACAGTAACTCAAGAAAAATCAAGACACGTAGTATGCGTTTGGAGAAAAACATGTCAAGGAAAAAGTATTGACAGAACTTCACTGGAGATCTGACTCTAAATATGTTCCAGGCGAAAAGAAAATAGAACTATGTACAAAACTCTATAGTGCTATCTCCTCCTGTGTTTATGTCCGCCATGCCAATAGCAGGTAAGTAGAAATGTTCTTAAGATATCACCTGATCCGCTAAAGGAAGAAATTAACTTTCATCTTTGCATAATGTGTTCTAATTTATAACAATTGTTTTCAAGAGAAAGCGCACGTAACATCATAGGAAAGTTGTCAAGAGCAATAAGTAGACAGGGTGAAGGGAATTTAGCCATATTTCTATACCAATATCGTGCAGTGATCGAGTACATCAAATTAAAACAATTTCAATATGTACATCTGCAAGTTATGTGACAACCATAGCAGATACGCAAACGCTTTGGAATGACATTATGTTAGAACTATATTTTGAGACTTATTTCATTGACAGTTGATCGCCTTCGAGAATGGTATGTAATATCTAACAGCGCTTTCCAATGCAAAATATTTATATACTATAATCATAAATACATGTCTTGATGAGATATTTAGAGTTCATAAGATGAGGATGAGTTTTGTACTTATTGGCATTGAAAACAGAGAAATATGGATCAACGTGGGACACCAGAACTATCCAGAAAGAGACCTGCAGCAAGCCGTATAAAATGAACTGTAACAGGTGAGAATCTACAAACAATAAGGCCAGTGACAAAACCATCCACGTACTCCATGCAACAGTACCCAATATAACCAAAGAGGATATTCTCTTCTTATGAAAAAGTAACCAAGTTACGTATATGTATATATGCATAGACGTATGTGTGTGTATCCAGAAAGAGAAATCCAGTTATAGTAAACAGCGCCTTAGTGATTGCGTTAATGATATAAACATCAGCAAATTTTAATTGGTAGTGAGTAAGTTGTTTTGTTTCTATTTAATCTGTGGTAGAGTTCTAAACTTTCCCTTACCTATAAGTAATGCTTTTTCGTAAATTACTAAGATTCTTAGGCTATTCGTTTATTTAACAAATAATAATTCTGTGGTATTTTATCATTGTCAAATTGATGATAAGGGCGGATGTATCTGTCATAGACATTGACACTTGTGATGACCCAGTTTTCACATATAATTTATGTTTCATTAAAACAAAACAAAATAGATAAAAAAGAAAAGTGAAAAGAAAGCAGTTTTTGTTCTTATTTAAAAATTTAAACTGAATGATCAACTATTACAATTTTTGTATATTATCTTCAATATTCAATAAAATTGAAAATGCTAAGGTCTGACTTTTATATACTGGGTTATATGCATGTATATATAGTTTAAAATTGTAGAAATTACTGCAAAAATGTATATGATTTAGTCAGTAGTTCACGTGATAGATAAAGAAAATTTTATTGTGTGAAATTGACTGTGATTACATACACAAACGGTCTGCTATGGACAGGTGGTTAAGGCACTCGATTCGCAATCTGAGGTTCGCGAGTTCGAATTCTGTTCTACCAAATATGCTCCCTCTTTCAGCTTTGGTTGCATTATAATGTGACAGTCATCAGTGATGTCGAGAAACCCACTTGTTGAGAAATTTATATGCAAAAACGGCTCGTTTGGGTTGAGAAAATGTAAAATATAAATAAAAATATGTAAAATATTTTCTCAACCCAAACGAGCCGTTTTTGCATATAAATGTGACAGTCAATTCCACTAACGGACATTGTAAAATATGAAGTGCTTAAAACTGTAACAAGTATTAAAAATTAGTATATGTTTGTTTCATATGGATGTTAATAATTACACCAATGTCAAGGTTATTACCATTAGTCTGGACTTAGTGATGTATAAAACGTACATTTTGTTTTTTATGTTATCAGCCAATGGTAGCATAGAACCAAAACAGACTATTAAAACTACTGATTCTTGATGACGAGAAACCCACTTGAAATAAAAAATGTATCTCAGAACTGCTGGTATTGATATTAACAAGTATACTAGATTAGTAGATGTTTATTTCATGTGGATGTTGATACCAATACCAGCCGTTGTGGGATACAAAACTATTCATTGTTAAGGATTTCATTAAACGATTCTCACTAATCTATAATCTTACAATATTTACGTTACGTTTTCGAGTAAAAGGTTTAAACTGTGGGACCCGGCATGGCCAAGCGTGTTAAGGTGTGCGACTCGTGATCCGAGGGTCACGGGTTCGCATCCCTGTCGCTCCAAACATGCTCGCCCTCCCAGCCGTGGGGGCATTATAATGTGACGGTCAATCCCACTATTCGTTGGTAAAAAAGTAGCCCAAGAGTTGGCGATGGGTGGTGATGACTAGCTGCCTTCCCTCTAGTCTTTACACTGCTAAATTAGGGATGGCTAGCACAGATAGCCCTCGAGTAGCTTTGTGCGAAATTCAAAACCAAAAACAAACAAATTAAACTGTTTAAAAACAACATAATTTAATAAACTCGTCTTATAACACTTGTTATTTAGAACAAACATATAAAAAAATAGATTGTTTTTCACATGACGTCACTTCTTTGCGGCGAATTTTGCCGTTAGGCAACGTGCAGGGAACTTTCGTAACACAAAACGCGTATAGTGAATAAAATCTAATATTAATAACAGACACAGTGAGTGTCGTAAATAAACTCTGATATCAAGTATTTTTATAAAGTGCTAACCTGCTCTGTTTCAGAGCAAATATAGAAATAAGTTTTGTTATAGAACAGTGGTTTCCAACCTTTTTTAATTTGAGGCTTCCTCGGTATGGACAAAAAGTTTAAGGCTCCCAGACTATAAAAATGCCTTAATACATGATTCACAATTTCAATAATAATAATAATTACTAATGAATTAATAATATATACCAATTATTTTTTTATCTATTAAATTGTATTTCTGTAATTAATGTGGTCTTTTCTTGCTAATTTGTATGTATTATAATTAAACTATTTATTATGTTTGGAGTAAAGTTTTAGACTGATGAGCAATTGAATATATACTTAATTTTATGCAAATTGTGAATCAACATTTATTTATTTTGTTTGAAAATATAAACCTAGGAAGGTCGAAACGTTGTTCTCTCCTCATCAATAAAAGTGTTAATACCCATACCAACCGTTTCGAGACGCATTTGTGATGTCGTTAATTTAAAATAATTTTTATCGGCTTACTGATTATTTAGAATTAAAATTATTTCGTCATCTTTGTTTTTAGCCGCCAAAAAAAGTTTCACGGCCCTGATGGAGGAGGACTCTTACTTTGGGAAATGTTGTTGTAGAATACCAAAAGGGGGAAAAATAAATGAGAAATCGACTTAAACCAGGTGTGAAAAATGACTTAAGTATTTATATTTGACTTCAAAAGGCGCTTACTCACACATATTATCCGAGGATCGCAGGTTCAAATACCCGTCACACCGAACATGCTCGTCCTTTCAGCCGTGGGAGCATTATATGTGACGGTCAATCCCACTATTCGTTGGTAAATGAGTAGCCTAAGAGTTTGGCTAAGTTTTGAATTTCGCACAAAGCTACTCAAGAACTATCTGCGCTAATCTAGCAGTGTAAGACTATGGGGAAGGCAGCTAGTCATCACCACCCACCGCCAACTCCTGTGCTACTCTTTTATCAACGAATAGTGTAATTGACCGTCACATTATAATGCACCCCCCAAAAGAAAGGGTCGAGCATGTATGGTACGACGCGGACTCGAACCCTCGACCCTCAGATTACGAGTCAAACGCCTTAACCCACCTGGCCATGCCGGGCCGAAAAACAGAGAATGACTGCAAATGTTTATAATGTATATTTACGACTACTATTTCAGAGCGTGCAGTGTACACAAATGAAATAACTTTTCATGACACAAGTAAACAAGTAGATTGTTTGCCATGAAAAGTTATTTTATTTTTGTACACTCTACGCTTTTAAATAGTAATCGTTAATATATGAACATTATAAGCATTTGCGGTCATTCCCTGTGTTTCAACTACAGTAATTTTTTTGTTTGTCTGTTGGTTAAGTTATTTAATTAACAATCAAGGATGTGTGCGAATAACCATAGACTTTATTTTATACCTCGGATTTCATTTTAAATCTGTTCAAATAACCTACACTCAGTTGAAATCTGTTTAGTCAGGTATACATTGCTTTTTGTTATGGTCTCTTTAGTCGCCTATTTATCAAAGTTTCAGTTCCTGACCTTGAAATT